>NW_015440996.1:43642-101197 GCF_000150705.2 Paracoccidioides lutzii
TTGCCGACTTTCACCCAGCAAGTCAAATCATCCACAACGTGGGAGTGTGTATCTAGATAGGAAATGGAAAACCCAAGTGGCTTTGCTGAGGAGTTTGACAACCCCTTTCCCCTTCTTGTTATCCTGAGGCCACGAGTCGTTACAAGTAAATAGTGCAGACATGAAAGAGTTCCTGACAGGGTTGAAAATAATGAACCCGCCGTCTTTCGAAACTTTCTTCCGCAAACGAATCTACGTAGCCGAACGAATGAAGGCACACGACCGCCCGGGACCCCTGTTACGGGATAGGACAAAGTAGAATGTGTTTAGGGTTTTGATAAAAAGAAGGAAATAAACAGACTTTGCATAGAGCGTGGTTAAAAACGGGATATTTGGGTGCATCGGCAGATGAAAATGATATTGAAGCACAAGTAGGCCAGAGGGAATGACTTCGCCGTGGACCCCAGCCACGGACAATCCAGCTAGCAAACTGCCGCCTGTTTCTTAAGAGAATGCATCCTCAGAGTGCAACAAATTCAGCGCCGCTCGAGATAGAGTCCTGCCGAGGACCACACTGCTGTGCTGCGCTTCGGCAATTCTAAAATCTCGCAAAATTGAGGGAGGGAGGAGTGGAGAAAGGTAAGGGGAGGCACAGGGATATCAAGAGGTCGAAGAAGATGCGCAGGGTAACTCGAAAAAGCACCTAAAAAGCAACGATGGCAAGGCTAATTCTTAGCCTGGTGAATCGGCTTGATAAGCGTCATTTGCTTCTTGCCTTGCGGCTCACGAGTCCCGCCACCAAAGCAACAAAAATAAAGATAAAAATAAATAAATACGGAGTACGCAAGTATATAATAAAAATAAGAGCCAGGGTAGAAATTAAATGCGAAGGGGCCCTGCGAGCCATGCAGCTGAACTCATGCCCGCTCTCTATGCCTTTATGTATAATCGTGTGCGTCTTCAGGGGGATCTCATCGAGGTGGGAGGGAATTGGATAGACTACCCTCGCCTAACCTTGGAATGCCGTGGCCCTTGCTGATGGCTGTGCGGCAGTTGTACAGCAACCCATGATTGCTGGACGATGCCGGTCAGGGGTGTGTGTATGTAAGATTCTAGGGGGCCTTGAAAAATCTTAACATCCATCCACGGCCCCATGGACGGATCACGATACAGCCCAACCACAAGCGAGAGACTTCGGCATTAAACCAGTGCTTATCTGCTTTTGAAATCTCATTCTTCGCCAATCCCCGGTTACCAGAAGACCTCTCGTGTGGAAGCATGTCCAGCTGGAAGCCAACTGTAAATGAGACAAACGGAAGAACGGATTCCCGAACGCGCTAGTCTGGCATTTCGTTGTGCTGACCGTTTTTGAACAGGAATGTCACGGCGTACGGAGTGCTCTTTGTTACTGAGAAGGCCGCCTGGACAGGGAGATGACTTGTTAGAGAAGTGCTTCCATGTTGTTAAGCAAAGCACCGAAGTGCAGTTCAAACTTCCAGTTGATTTGTGTGTTGAACTGCGACTAAAGTGTCTGCAAGAAATTTCGCGATGGATGACATCATTTCAGTACCTTCATTCCTGAGGGACATATATATATACATACACACAAACATACCCACACAACAACATCCCTTCTAGGTAGACTGCAGAGGACACGCTGTAGATGAGGTTGATAACAACATGTGTCAGTCCTCCTTCAGACATTGTTGCTTATTTCTATGGTGAATAAAATATCATCGGCTTCCTCGGTTTTGCTTCAACTACAGATCTATTTCTTTTACAACACCCAACTATGTTGGAGTCTATTTGAATAATTTGACTATGTGCCGCCACACGCGAGGACGACTGATTCTTTCTCCTTGATCATATCATCTCATATTGTCGTCCGCAGCAGCTGTGGATTGATTTCTCGTCCTTGGACACCCTCCCTTTCTCCATCATCCGGTACGGGTTCAGCCTCCGTGCTGCAGCAATCAAGCTATCCGCTTTGGTAAGTTGAGAAGGTGGTTGGTTAATCTCAGCTGCAAGGATGGCAAATAGATTGTTGATGTCCGGCTATGTAAAAACTTCAATTAATGCAGCTTCCACTTCTCCTCCTAAAATGAGTGCGCGATGCCAGTGCAAAACCATGGCATATCCAGGTAGCATTATTTTCCTGTTAGTAATATATATTTGATGCGCATAAACTACTCTTCATAGCATGTGAATATCAAAAAGAGACCAGCTGCTGCGAACCACGAAAGGGATTCTCGCCCTTTGAACAGGCTTTGCAAGGCTGACAATATTGCCCACACCAAGCGCTTGGAGCCAAGCGAGTAAATAAGTGCGGCTAATTTAGCATTGATTGGAGGAGCCTGGAAACGAAAGGGTCCGAGAACCGTTGACAGGGTATGGATTATGCGGAGGTACGACAATGGGCGTGGGTTGGCTGAGTTTTGTCTCGACATATTTTTGATTCGTTTTTTTTTTTTTTTTTTTTTTTTTCCTTTTTGCATTTTAGACCGTTGCATGGTGAATTTGATTATCAAGCGATCGGCATGCCGGGACCTGGAATTGTCAGAACTCGGAAACTCTTTCAATGTTCTAACACCCAGTTTGCCGTCTCAAAGAGAAGAACAATAGTGAGCTTGGTTTTCTTTCTTCCATATCCGCATGGCAGTGGATCTTGACGAAGATCGTCTGCTTCAAATTTCCAGTTACGATACGAATGCAGAAAACTTTGATGAACAAGCGAGGAAAACTCAGCCTCCGTGATTGCCCAGCATCTGAGGTTTCAGTTTCTCAGGATGTTGGTTTAGGATAATGGTCCATGCTCTGGGGGGTCCATATCTGTCCGGAGAGGGGTTCCTCCGGCCCAATAAAAACATGCGCACAGCCCTTAATTTCGTAATTTGCTTTGGTATGGCTTGCAGTGGGCAACTCTGGCTAAGAACCAAGGAGGTACTTGCCAGGGACCTAGGTTCAAGTTCAACTTGCGCCTGCGGGGTTCAAATTTCAAGGGACGAATGTGACGGGAGATGCCGTTTAGCAGCTGAGTTAGTGTACCAAAAGCTGGGTTCTGACCCTCTAACTAACCGGGTTGGATTCGGCAGTTTGAGGCTTGTTATATAGAAATAGTGCCTGCAGTTCGGCTTGAGATGATTCCTAAGCATATTGCCTCGGAAGCTTAGCGATAATAAGTCTAGGTGACGAGTCTGGCAGTGGGAGAATTAACTGCTGACTTTGGGTCCTTTTTTCCCCAGCAACCAGTTATGCGTGCTGGAAACTGGATGCAAACAACGTGCGTATGAAACTCGAAAAGAAAAACTCTACCAGCTTAGGTAGTTAGTTAACTAGTTAGTAGTTAAGCTGGTTAGTTAGTAACCACAGAGCCACGTATCGCTCGGATTACAGAGAGGGCGTTCCCATCCCTGCACCTTGGGGTCTGTTCCTTGCCCTTTCATCCCCGAAGCCAATCCATACTATGCAGCTTAGCATCATCCTGGGGTGTTTTATTACGAATGTCTCACTGACACAAGGGATGAAGGGACATCAATTGCGTTTAATATTGTGAAGGATCGGTAATGGAATGGAATTTGTGGAATGAGAGACAAATCACCGAGACAAAGACCCCATGAGCCAGAGATAATTTCGAGTTTATCATGTTTGGTCATTGCCCTCGTGGTGCGGTGGTGAAGCATTCCGCGCAACCTGAGGATTGGGCGACGTCCGTCCATCCACTTATGTCAGGGTGACAACACACAACCATTTGTCAAAGTTATCAGACATCAATTCTCAGGTTTACGTCTGTGATAAGTAACTTGAGACTATGTCGTGCAAGATTTGAGTGTCTTGATCATTTTCAAGGAATGAAAGATAACAGGTGATCTTACACATTGGTAAATATAATATCATCATGGAGTGTGGATCTGGTGATATTGTGATCCAATGGTTGATGGGGGTCTTAAGGGCGGCTACGATCTACACGACCATTGACTAGAAAGTAACATGAGGAGCGGAATCAAGATAGAAAATATAGGATTATCAGCTCCTACCATATCCATTTCTCCCGTTTACGTTCGTGTAGCATCTGATATGGCAAATCAAAACAGCATAATTCACATCTAAGTGAGAGAAAGAAGAACACCTCATATAAAACCACGCTCCAGAGTCAGATGACAAAATCACATTATTTTGTTTTTAAAAAAAGAACCCTAAACACTTTACTCCTGAGCCAGAATCTTGTGGAAAGTCTCACCAGCACGATCAGGCTTGCCGGCGTCAAGGCCCTTCTGGCCAAGCTGCTGTTTCGAGAAGGCAGCAGCGTATGGATTGAGTCTGAGGAGGACCTGTCTGTTTTTGAGAGGGTTCTTCTTCTGGACGCCAGTTCTCTTGGTCTTGGCGTATCCCTTTGGCTCACGGAGGGCAGATTGGACTTCGGAAGAGTTGATAAGGCGGGTGATATCAGCGTTAGAGACGAGGTTGGATGGGAGGAGGAAGTCCTTCTTAAGGGCGGATGGGGTGGTGGTGGAACCGTAGATGGTGTCAAGTGCGGCAAAGGCGGAAGAGGTCCAGACGATGAAACGACCAAGGTGTCCGCCAGGGGCCAACTGGAGGAGGTTGAGAGAGAAAACGGAGGAAGTCTCAACACCGGGGATGTTGCGGAAGGCTTTGACTAGGTCTTTTCCATCGACATCTGGGTTGTAGACGACGAGAGGTCCACGGCGTTGGCGGTATCTTCGGCCACGCATCTTGCCCTTTCCAGCGCGGATCTTGCGGGATTCCTCGACCTTGACGAGATCTGGGCCAGCTCCGACGTTCTTGAGAAGGGCGATGGCAGCCTTGGTCTTAACGATGGCGTTGTTCTCGAAGGCCTTGGAGTCGACTACGAGGGGAACTTCGGGGACACTGGCAACACGGTGACCACGGGCAAAAAGAAGGGCAGGGACGGACGAAGCAGCCAGGGCAGAGGCGGTAGCAAATCGCCTAGTAGAGCACTATTAGAATCACAGATTGACTATCTTCAATTTCTTCCCCCCCTCCCATCTCAATCATCAACTGAACTCCGTTTGAAAGGCTTACTTTTGACCAAGGTTAATCTTCTGGTGCCATTTTCTCCAGACCTTAGTGGGAGCGAACATACGACCGGCGCGACATTGATTACCGAAAGCAGCTTGACCAGCACGGTGTGTTCCTCCTCCAGAAACACGGGGGATACGAGCGACAGCACGTCCTTGTAGATTATCAGTGTTTTTTGCCCTTTTTCCTCCCAAAACAACGAGCTTATTTGATAGTATAATTGCTTTCCACGTACCAGTACCCCAGGACTCGGCGGAAGTTTGTTCACCAGCCTTCTCGCTCACGGCATATGGCTGTCTCTTGTTTTTCGCGATACCAGTGTGCACCGACCTAATTTCGCCATCAGTTTATACCCCAACAATCAATGTTCTTAGTCTTCCGCTCGCAGGCTTACTGGACAATGTCGGGTCGGATTGGCGATGTGAAAACAGCGGGCAAAGGGTGCGTTTCACCGCTGGGCTTGCCCTCAGCATTAGCGATGGTGACAGTTGGGCGAGATGCCATTTTGTCGACTTGTTGCTGACCGTCGTTGGCGGTGATTGTTGAAAGCAGACGTTGGCGACTTCAAATCCACGGACTTTCAATGTGGGTTTCGCTTGGGGTAAGGAGGGTTTGGAGGGCTTGTTGGGAAGGTTGCAAACCCTAAGCCCTTATTTCCTGATTGGGCGGCTTGGCAACTGAGGTAAGATATTTACTCACGTGATGTTCGAATTCAACTTCCTGCTCCGGCAACATCCTGTGCTCTAACATGACGAGAAGAATGCGGTTTCGAAACAACATCCAAAGAGCTTTCTTGATCATTGATCTTCGGACATTAGTGTTGCCGGAATTGCTTCTCATCCTTAGCTGAGCTGTGGACGACGATAATTTGGTCACTACTTTCTTTTCAAACCTAGTCGTCAAAGATATTGAGAAGATCCCATTACTTTTGTCTTCGGGATACAAGGAAGAACACGACGATTTTCTTCCTGCGTCGGTTTCTTTCTGTGCTTGATTCATCTAGGAATATATCTCCTCATCACAGTTTTACTCATAAACCCGGCTCCATCATATTTTGAGTTTTGTCCTTGAAAGAAGGCGTCAACATATACCTGTTAATATTCCCGAGAACATGCAGATTTACCCTTGGTGACATTTACGACGAATAATATGAGAGTTACCATTTGAAGTCCTATTTTCACTTTCTCATCAGCTTATATTGGCTGACTGGAATCAATGGTTTTATCCAACTCGTGATTGGCAACGCCCTGCCCCAACCGCCCATCGGGCATAAAAACGGCATCAGAAACGTTTCAGATTGATTATGAACATTAAACCGTGGTTGCAGTGTATTATTATCTAGCTATCTATAATAGCAAGAAACAGTTCGGGGACGCCGCGGAAACAATCGCAGAGAATCGAAAGTGGAGGAGCTTTGATATATAGCATCCAATCTTGAAGTCAGAGCATACGATGTAAAACCTTTTAAGTAACCGATGACATATTTAATATGGAGCAGTGCTAGTCAATGGACAGAATAGCAGATTCTCCCACCCCTCTGTACTGTACCCAGCCATAATCCTTAAGATACGAGGTAAGATAGACAAGATGATTCCCCAGCATGATCCAGCTGTAAGGAAAGGGAGTTTACCTGGCGGACTGAGAATTCGCTGTATGCCAAATAAGGTGGGGATTTAGTGCAATGTGGAACTAGTTATATGTAAGAAGCATGTGTTTGTGAATCTCCATCCCACTGATATGTTGTATAGAATGTTTTGCTTGGTGGGTTGAATGTCTTTCAAGAAGGAGTCGTATACAGGAGATCAGAACTAGAGGGTTTGGTATAAGGTAAGTGGGATCTGTTGTTAAAACAAGGACCAGGTTATTTTTTTATTTGTTTCATTTTTGCTTTTTAATAACGAATACTACCATATAGAAATTTGGCAAGGGATACTTTCTTTTTAAAAATCTTTTGTTGACTGTGAAGGTTTCTATAAACAGTGGTATAAGGGGTTATGTGAGGACAAGGGTTTGAACTGAAGTGAAATTAAGGAAAGAAAAAGAAGCGAAACACAGAAGGTCCCGTATTTGACAAAGAAATCCCAGTCACAGGAGAACGACAGGAATTAAAGAAATGAAAAGAAAGTTTACAAATGATGACGCACACCTGTTTCTACTCAAGGAAAACATGATGACCAGACCCAATAATTATATGACAACGAAGAGGATATCAAGAGCAACAAGTGGAATGACGGCAAAATGAACTGTAGATAACTTCTGCAAGTCAAACTCCACATGAACAGATGCCGTAGACCACCACATAAGGCCAGAAAGGAGAAAAGAAGGGGTGTGAGGGTATGAGAAATCAGAAGGCCAGTCCAGCAAAGAATTTATATCAAGTTCGTATGTGATAACTATTCCTTTCATTTCCCGGCAATGGCAAAGTTGACCAATCAACTGCTTTCCGACATACCGCTCCTCAGAAGTTAGTAATTTCGATTTTCTTTTTCCTGTGTTTATTTTGCCTCACGACAGATGCGAACCATGGCCCCTTCGTCGATGCATCTTAGCTGGAGCGACAACACCGCGCTTCACCACTGAGATGTCAATGTCTCCAGAGTTGGATGTGCACTTAGTTCCTTGCGCAACCGCGGTCACGGCAGACCACATACCGCTCGCACAACGTTGTAATTTCAGACCGTTACCAAAGCAGTTCCATTCACCCTCGTTTGAGCATGGGCCATTCATGGAACCGCCGCTGCCGCTGCCACTGTTGCTAGAATTCTTGTCTATGGCAGTGCCAGCGCCAGCGCCAGGATTGGGTGCGGATAGGGGTGAAGCTGGAGTGGCAGAGGGCCCTGGTGCCGAGAGTTTCTGTGTTGCGAAAAAGCCCGGGGAGACTTCTGGGGCGTTAAATGGCCGGGATGCTATTGGGGCCGATGCGTAGCTTGAGGGCAGAACGACACTAGGAGAAGTGGGCGGTGAAACAGGAATCGATTCTGGAGTTGGATATTGAGGC
Organism: Paracoccidioides lutzii; assembly: GCF_000150705.2. Classification (NCBI taxonomy): domain Eukaryota; kingdom Fungi; phylum Ascomycota; class Eurotiomycetes; order Onygenales; family Ajellomycetaceae; genus Paracoccidioides; species Paracoccidioides lutzii. The sequence goes on from NW_015440996.1 coordinate 51,678, forward strand.
TCAACAGAAACCGTAGATGAAGGTGGGGGTTTGGAACCGCCACTCCCATTACCAGGAATAGGACCAGGTTTGCCATCCTTCCAGCTGCAGATGGGTTGGTTGGTTCCCATGAGGTTTGAGGGCTTGCCCGCATACTGAACAGATTCTCCTGGGTTTGGGAAGCGAATGTCCTTGCCCTCGCTGGTGGTGCAGCCGTTGATGTTAGCCACGAACATCATTGGTAGATCTTGGCGTTTGGAGAGGGAGACGTGGTTGGCGGTCTGGGCGGTTGGGAGGGGAGCGTAGCGACGCTTGACAGCTGCAGTGACGGTGATCGCAGCACAGTTCATGTAGAGCTCGCGGTTGCCGATTCGGTTATACCAGGTCCAGGCGAAGGTGTAGTCACCCGGCTTGATGGTATCGGGGATCTGGAATTTGAATACGGAGGCACCAGTTCCGTTGGCGTCCTCCGGCAGATTACCATCTACTGAGGAAGGACAGCCCCCCTCGATGGAGTGGATGACTTTCCAGACAGAGCTCTTATTAGGAAGTTTGTCGTCGGTGATGGAGAGCTGGCAGGATCCACCACCGTGAACAGCGCTGCCTTTAAATGACAGGGTCTGCTGGGAACCAGCCGGGAAAATATTTTCAGCGGGAACTGCGCCGTTACCAGCAGTGTACGTATCGCTAAATTTGCAGGGGAAATCGGCTCCGCTAGGATCGAGGGGACTGTTGGTCAGCTGTTCGGGATTGAATGGAGTTGGTGAGGTGATGACCATGTGGGCATCTACGGTGCTAGCGGACAACAAAGCTGCGACCACAGCCACAAATGAGGTTGAAAAATGCATGGCTATACGTATTTTCCTTTCCTTTCCTTTTAATCGTCGATTTAATGGGAAGAAAGTTTGGAGATTTGGTGGATGGGCTTCACAGAAGCGATCTGTATGCTGTGTTGATCTGGCGACTTGGTTTTGAAGGAGTGTGTGCACTGAACTAAGGTTCAAGTGCTCCTTATATCTTTTCTGATAACTCGTTCCAGACGAGAGCCTTGGAGAGTAAGAGAAAGTGATTTCGATAGGGACTGTAATAACCCACTGAACAGCGAGGGGAAGAGTAGACAGTAGTCGAGCAAGAAAAGGAGCGAATCTTATTAGAGACTGTCAGTAAATGCAACAAGAAGAATCCAGAACACAGGGGTGATGCAAAATTGTGAATGTAATGTTCTGTTCTGGAAAGGAGAATAAAGAAAACACCAGTTAAAGGAAGTTCAAAGATGTATTGAATATCAAAAATAGGTCACATCTCAGATGCCGGAAAGTTCCAGCAGTTGTGACATAACACAGAAGAGAAGAAGTTTACCTTCGTAGAGAGCAGTTCTGTAGCAGTTCACAGAACAGAAAGTGATAATTTGCTGAGAGTTCGCTTTGCCTGACAATGCTCACGAGAAGCTATGGATATATTCCTTCTGACCACGCAGACTTGCTTTGACTATTTCCAAGGAATGTATAGACTCTTGAACTAGGAACCAGTCCTGTTATCCTAAGTCGAAGAAACAAAATCTAACAAAACCCTTAACGAGGATGAGAGGATGAGAGATTGAACTGTGGGTACGGTCAAAACGGTCCAGCGTGAGAAGGGAAAAGAAATAAAACAACCATGGTCAATAGGCGGGCATCGAGGTTAATATAGCACGATGGCCTGTCGGAAGAGAAGAGAGCACACCGAATACCAGGCTACGCCTTCACCGGGCGACCCTCCGGATACTCTCAAAAAGCGTGGACAATACCAGCATTGACTGCAAGCCTGTCATCCCCCCCCCCCCGCCCCCTGCCTGCACGCTAGGGCAAGTTAATATCCACTTCCTGTGCCTCCCAAAGCGGCCCATTTGGCGGCAGTACTTAGGTCAGGACCAGACGTTGCAGAGTGGATGATGTCAAGGGAGGTATTTCGAGGTCATTGGCCCGCAGAGTTTTGGCTGGTTACAACCATCACCTGAGAAGGGAAGGTCAAATTTTTGCATGGCGTCGCCCAGAACGAGAAATTCGAAACATGCTAATGCAGCTGAGCCAATCCCCACCACGGTGCAGGTTTCGCGTCGCGCGAGTGACGCCGGTTTGGAGACCCTACCCTTGGCAGTGGCCACTCAGCGTGTGATGTTTCGATTGTTCATCGCAACATCCGACACGGACAGGGAGAAAGAAAAGTAATATGAGGGAGAAGCCGAAGAGAATGATATCGTTAACTTAGACCCTAGGTACGGGCTAGTTACCGAATACATCCCCGCGCAAAGTGTTTCTCGTTGCCCAAATTGCAAAGGAACCCAACCCAACTGTTGAACAGCCCTGGAGCATCAGCATCAGCCTCTCAGAGCCGGGGGACAGTGAGTGCATCTTCCCGCAGTCCCAGCAGCTTGTGGCAAGCACTCAACCCCCTTGCAGCAATGCAGCAAATCAATGTGAGAATCGCATTTCTGCTTTTGACACTCTTTCCCTCTGAGATATTATTTGATGGAGACCAAGGAGTGGTTCAACCGTTTGCGGCATGTCCCACAAATTTACGCGCCATATCTCGAGAAAGTTACAGCGGCATCACCGTTGAAAAACCTGCCGCTGGTTGATATCCATGGAATAATATTCGAATAATTATGGCGCGCAGGATAATCTCCATCATTATTTCTCTTTGAAAGGGAGCATAGAAATGAACAAGAATCTTCCAATCTTCCACAATTCTCACGGTTGTTGTTCTTACTACTCTCTTATTGATCCACTATCTCTAGATACAATGCTCAGCGGAGGTTGGACTTCGAGGGTCTCGCAACCCCTATTCAACATGCGTAAAACAAGAAAAGAAACAAAAATCTCAAGCCACTTGGAACGAACGCATGAAAAAATTTGCTCCAGAACGCCAAGCGAAGGCACGGAATAATATCTGGTATGTTCTAAGACTGAGCAGAACGTATAAGGTTGACCCCACAGGGGCGAAAATCTTTTGCATCCCATGTGCACCCCCGCCTTGGTCAATTCTACTGGCCCAGCACGGAGAAACCTTGCAACCTATAGAAGATGCAGTAGAGACTCGACGGATTCGACGAGCCGACGCCCAGCACACAACTGTTTTCAGGCACCAGGGGCACTGAGGCTTTGATTGGTTCTGGCGTCCCCAATCCAGCCCTAGCATCCTCCCAAAGGGTAGTCAAGGGCAGTCCCTGGAGACGTTTTCGCCAAGCTGCCGGGGATTTTTTTTTTTTTTTTTTTTTTGTGCATGCCAAGTTTCAAGATTTTTAACCCGCAAGAAAAACCTGCTCAGCCTCAAGGGTGTTGGGTTCGTTTTCCCTTTTGGAGGTTTGACGGGGTGAGAAACTTTTCTCAACCCTGGTCCTGGCCTCATGGGATTGTGTTTATTTTGTCTTCCGCGCCTTTGCCGTACTATTTACTCGTCCTCTCAACAACATCTCCATATAATTAATAGTTAGGGTAGATACACTGAAGAGAAAAGCCAAGAGAGGAGGGCATCTGGTTTTCCAAGCGCTATTTATTTTTTTATTTTTTTATTTTTATATATTTTCTCTGCTCTAAATCTCAAGTAAGTTGCGTTGAATGACCTCATCTCACGTATTTACCTCCCTCAACCCCATTCCTTACTCAGCTACATTTATCTCTGCTATGCTACGCACAGTAAAATGTTAAATTTGCTAGGGCATTGATCACAAGCTGCTTCGGATTCTCTCCGATAAGGTTACAAGGAATAGACGGCTTCATCCAGAAATCTAGATCCGCAAACTTTACCTGAACGCCCTTCATCCCCAAAACCTGAAACACCCGCTGCCGGCAATGAATATCTAAAGTGGTTTTTCTGACAAGCATCAACTTCACTTGTCGACTGGGGGAGGCGTCGAACGTTAATTTCCGTGATACATATTATTATTTTGCAATTAGCTTTTGAGTTCCAATAAGATATGCAATTTCAAAATGAGATACGCTTTTGCTGAAGGGCGCTGAAGTTTTCTCGAATGTGATCGTATCTGCTGGTCATACATAGTTATTCCATTCCAAAGTGATTGTATGAATCCGCTTTTCTAAATGCCAAACCTCCTCGTCCAATGAAGATATATATATATATAATGAATACACAACCCAATGACCGGGTTGCCTTGTGGGTTGCTTTGATGTGCGTAATAAGAAGAATGTCAGTTCGGCATGAGCGCTGAACTGGCTTGTTCTCTTGGTCAATGATCAAGAACCTGCAGCAATAACTATACGAGTCTGCCAATAGCCTTTGTGGACGTTAGGAACTCGACAGGCGTCATTCTCTATGATTGACCGATTGATCATCCCGATGATCTTGAATTGCTTTCTCTCATTTTTATATTTCGTGCAGAGTACATACAAGCAAGCAAGCAAATAAATGAAATCACAAATCACAAGCTATTCCGTGATAACTTCTAAAGCTTCGCCGGTTAAGAAATCCTCCGTAGCATGTGGTGTATCTACTTCGCAAGCCGGCATGCAGAAACCCCCCCCTCCCCCCACTTCAGGACTCGGAAAATTTTGAAGCTGCATATATCATGACTAAGTCCCATATAGTGAGGTGGGCCATCCGGTTAGGCAGTGTATGGCATCTCGATGGTGCAATAGGTGAGATAGGACATAAGCATACATCCTTTAACCACCTGAAAATATCCATTGTATCTCTTAAACAACCAGTCTTGAAACACTGGGCGGTCATCATTGCAAGGAACAGAAGATGGCGTTTTATTCACCAATCCACAACTTCCTTTGCTCCGCAAGTTCTTGCTGAAATTTGCCCACTTCGCGTATTCATTGGCTACTCTCCATCCAGCCTATCTCTTTGCGAGGTTGAGGGGCCATAGTGATGACTTGTTTCCAGTTTTGTTTCGCGTTCGAAAACATATATTTCTTTCTATCGAATCGGATTTGTTAACCTGGTTTTCGAGGCTCCTCTTGAGGGCTCTGTGTCCTGGCCGGCGGAGAGTGACTGGCTGGATGGCAGGGAGCGTATAGCATCCAGCCAAGTGGTTGACATTTCGCACATCTAGGACTCACTGCATGTTTGAGATAAAATGGAGACTCCTATTGCTCATTCACGTTAACTTGGACTGACATATTTCCATTGTTAAAACGACGATGGTAAGGATGTCGATGGACGGGTGTGAGCATTAGGCGCCTGATGTGTGCTATGTTTCGTTTCTACCATTGGAAAGAAGGTTTTCATCTCAACGAAAAATTATTACGTCGAACGGCCGGCCAGATTTGAGTGTCAAAAAACCCCAGGATGACCAGCTCCTCACATACATGGAATAACGAAAGGCCGTCCGTCTATAGGGTTGCGGTCATGATGAAACCTCTCGCAAAAGCAACTACACATTTCCTATTCATATACAGCACAAGATCGAAAGAGCGTGAATTAGATATAAAGATGTCAGCGCCTTTGTCCCCTTCCTGCTTTGATAAAAAATGTTAGATAGATCTATACAGGGCCTAAGGGCTTCCCTGAGACCTATCTAAATGGGTGTGGTTGAAATCACTCTCATCAAGGATGACATATATCATGTATCTAGAGTATTGGCAATCATAGAATCTGACTGTATAGAGCCAAGGATAAGAATAAGAATAAGAATAACCCACATATTTCCTAGGTCCCTAGATATTTCTCGGGCCTTACTAGCTATTTCACCACATAAACACCAGGTAAAATCCCTGAATTCCACTAGCTTTACAAGATAATAGCCGCTTTCCCGGCAACCTAGGACGCAAAGGGCCGAGGAAGTCGGCACTAGCATCGCCAAATGACCCTGTTAAGGTTGAAAAGGTAAAAGCAGCAGCACCGACAAAATGCCAGATGGCAGCAGAGACAAGCACCGCGGATAAATTAAGCGGCTCACAATCTCGAGCTAATGTTGGTGAAACCGTCGTAAATGGGATGCGCGGGGGATGGCCGTGCCTTGGCATCCGTATATAACACCATCTTGCTATCCTATTGCTTGGGTATTCGGTAGCAAACAAACAGCCCGTTGCTGCTGGATTTCAAAGTTGCTCAAGATTTGTTACATATAACGGAGTTGCTGTTGGCTCCACCCCGCGTTTTGAGTGGTTTTCGAAGCACTTATCTCACTATCTAGATATATCATATCATGTCCACGTACGCCGTACCCCGCAAACTATGGGAGCATCCTGATCCCGAGTCGTCAAATCTCGGCCAATTTCGACGACGGTTGGAGCGCAAGACCGGGTTGAAGTTTCCGGTATATACATGCTCCAATTACAGATTTTGATTTGTTTTTCAATTTGTTTTGTGCCTATGCTTGACTTGGATTTTTGAGGTTTCCTTTTCGAGATATCCTTCAACAGATCGCCTTTATTTTTGGGCATTGGTTGGTGTGGTGGAATGTAGGAAGAACCACCATTGCCATGGGAAGTAGTTGGCGGTAATCGATATCACAATTATTTGCTGCATTTGTGCGGTTGTTTTTGTTTAGACTTAGCATGTTGTGTCGTTTGGCCTTTTTCGTCCTCGATGACAGTCTGCAAGCGATGACACTCTCCCCTTTGCCAAGGATATGGACCAAATGATTTTTGACAAGTTAACATAAAACAAATTTTCAGGACTTCCTCTCCTTGTACGATTACTCCGTCCAAAACCGTGCGGCATTTTGGGATTTCTGCTGGCATGACCTTAGCCCGATCCACTCAGGCAGCCACACGACAGTCGTCGATGAGTCTGCACGCATGGACAGCGTCCCTGAATGGTTCGAGGGCATCTATATGAATTTCGCGGAGAACACTCTTTTTACTGCTGGACAGGCTAGTGTGTCGCCTTCAGTTGTGTGCACGACAGGCAAGGAAGATGAGAAGATCGCTCTGACGGAGATAAGAGAGGCTGGTTTGGAGGGAAGGCGGAATGTCTCATGGGGGGAACTGAGAAGGGGAGTTGGCCATTTGTCGCAGGCTATGAAGGCTGCTGGTGTGAAGAAGGGGGATAGGGTGGCCGTCGTTGCGAGTAATAGTTTTGATACACTTGTCGTGTTTCTGGCTGTGACTGCGCTTGGAGGGTTATTTTCTTCGAGCTCCACTGATATGGGAGTGAAGGGAATTTTAGATCGTTTGCTACAGATCAAGCCCCGATGGCTGTTTATGGATGACTGGACAGTGTATAACGGAAAGACCCTTGATTTGAGATCGAAAATGAAAGAGATCGTTGAGGGAATGGAGGCGGTGGAGGAGTTTCAAGGCGTCGTGTCGCAGCCTCGATTCCAAGATCGCCCTGCTGATGTGAGCGCGGTGCCTAGGACGCAAACTTTGGCTGCTTTCTTGTCGAAGAGGACTTCAGATAGGTTGGAATTTGTGAGAGTCAAATTCAGTGATCCATTTTTGATCGTATATTCATCGGGTAAGAGAATGTTCCAAAGCTTTGTCGTTCTACACAAAGGCCTAATACGAAAGGCATCATCAGGTACCACCGGAATCCCAAAATGTATTGTGCACTCTGTTGGAGGTGTTGTTTTCACTGGAATGAAAGAATCAAAACTGCACCGAGAATTGAAGTCAGATTCCGTGGCCATGCAGTACACAACAACAGGATGGATTATGTATCTCGCGGCACTACAGCCATTATTGCTGGGATGCAGGGTGGTTTTGTATGACGGTAGTCCACTGTTGCCCGATGTGACTGCGTTTGTTAAACTAGCGGGAGAGCAGAAGTGAGTTCTGCCTCAAACTGATTGCAAAGGCGCCATTCTAACCAAGTCAGGGTTACCCACCTGGGGACATCTCCACGATATCTGCATGAATTACAAAAGAACGGCATCCGACCCCGAGAAATAGTTGATCTTAGCAATCTGAAGGTCGTAACAAGTACCGGCATGGTGCTTTCTGATGCCCTTTTCGAATGGTTTTATGATGAAGGATTCCCGACTACTGTACAATTGGCCAATATTTCCGGTGGCACGGATATTGCGGGTACATTTGGGACCGAAAACGCGTTGACACCGTTGTATGTCGGCGGATGCCAAGGGCCCAGCCTTGGAACCCCTATTGCTGTCTACGATCAGACAGTGGAAGGCGGAAAAGGGGTAAAAGGGATTCCACTCGAACATGGGGTTCCAGGGGAATTAGTAGCCACCGCAGCATTCCCTAACATGCCCGTTATGTTTTGGGGAGAGAACGGGCCACAACGCTATTTCGATGCTTATTTTGCTCGATTTGATGGTATTTCGATCCTACTCCTTTCCCGAAGAGAGGTCATTGGCTAACGATCTATTAGATGTTTGGACCCACGGCGACTTTATCATGATCCATCCCACCACCAAACAAATATTTTTCCTGGGACGCGCAGATGGTGTTCTCAACCCATCAGGGGTGCGGTTTGGATCTGCGGAAATATACAGCGTTCTTGAAACAAAGTTCGCCAATGAGGTTGCTGACTCTATATGTGTGGGACAACGTCGACCGCGGGATGTAGATGAAACCGTGATGCTCTTCCTGCTCATGCGCCCAGGTGTTTCTTTTACTCAAAAACTGGTAGAGGAAGTCCAAGCGGCCATAAAAGTAGAACTGAGTCCTCGGCATGTTCCAAAATATGTCTTTGAGACCCCAGAAATCCCCGTGAGTACAGTCTGTTCCTTCTTCTTCTCCGATTCACGGGAGTCGCGTGTTGACTGTATCCAAGACAACGGTCAATTTGAAGAAGGTTGAACTCCCAGTCAAGCAAATTGTATCCGGTAAGGTAATTAAACCATCAGGCACATTGGCCAACCCCGAGAGTCTGAATTTCTACTACAGATTTGCAGAAGTAGAGAAACTGGTGAACCAAAGAAGCAAGCTATAAACCCAAACACTTGCGGAATGTCCAGATTTATTTAGACAGCAAAAGTTTAAAGCTTTGGAAATAGAAGATGGCAGAATCATCGTTTACCCTTCTTTTTGCCTTTTTCCTGAGTAGAACTGGCTTCAGATTTCGTAAATCCACCCTTGAGTAAGGCATCTCGAGCCGTTATATTGATGATTCGGAAGCGATCAGGGCCCAATTTAACTCCTCCGTACCATCTTGTAACAACAACGACCACATTCCATACATTCATCAATTGTATGAGATGCAGCAATCTGCCACCAGCAGCTGTTTCACCATCATCGTCAAAATCTTGAAAGATAGTGTCCTCACCTGCAGGAGCACCACTCGAGCCCGTTGCCATTTTTTGCCTAATACGCCAGGCTGTGATATTGTGCGTTGCATTGGCAACCTTCTTCTCTGTGCCAAGGAGGTAATCTAGATACTTTTTAGCTGTTTCCCTCGATTGGACTCTGGCTGCACGAGCAATAAATACGGATTTCTTTTCCGTGATTGGATCCGACAGTACCCAATCTGGGGGATTATCGAGGCCAAAGGATGCATGTAACGACTGTGGAGGGACATCGATATCCGGAGATCCAGAAACCAGGGCTCCATCTTCGCGAGAAGGTTCCTCGAATTCTCCCGCTCGCATTTCACTGAAGCGATCTGCGCAATCCTCTATAACGTCATAGAGACACACAAAGCCCTTTTGCCAAACTTTCTTCACTGAGTTCCTGAGTACATTCAGCCATTTTTCTCCTTCACCGCGATAACTTGTGGATGCAGTGCCAATTACTCGTGGAGGAGTGACGGGGTATTTTTCGTCGAATGCAATAAGGAAAGAGAAGTCCGAGTGGTCCGGGATGCTCAGTACTATTGTGGTGGTGAGGGGTATCTGTTCTGGACCAGAGGGAAAGTAATTGGAAGTATTCGACGTTAGTATTATTGTGGAAGAGCCGTATATTGCGTTTACAGAGTCGATCTCCTCAGCGAGTTCATCGTTTAGGCTTGAAGTCATTGTCGTGAGAGGCTTCGGGGATCCATAAAACAAGACCTCCTTCGACTGCTTTTAGTCCCCGTGAAACTTAAAGAAACTAAAAAAAATGGAGACCAGAATAATAATAAACAATTAGCAATCCCGGGTTTAATTGGTCCTCCCGCGTAAGACAATGTCTGCGCTCTACAGAGTATCTCCATGTTAATGTTGCGAAAGTTGATGAATCGTGCGTCGGATAAACCTTTTAGCGACTCCGACCAATTTCAAAGTCATTCGACATCTCAACTTCACTTTACATCCAACAATCTTCAACCAAAGAACAATCTGGGGTTGACTTAGTAGCAAAGAAACCCCCCAAAAAAAATTGTCGAACCGGCGATTGTAATCCAAAGGCTGTCTTTTCCTATATCAAATCCAAAGACACAATGCCACAGCGTCCTCCTACCCAATGTACGAAGTTTAACGGCTAGCTGCTATGCGATGAAACACCCATCTAAACATCACACACACTCTCTATCTCTATCTCTCTTTCTATATACATGTATAAAACGAATATGCACTGGGAAAACATAAACTATGGCTACTAATCAATTACCAAGAGCGCAAAGAACGAAGTTGGTCATATCTCAAATTTCCACATAATCCCTCCATCATCTCCATCATTACCCTCCCCAAAACACTCCCTGTTCCAAAAATCCCTACACCCTTCCACAAACCCCCTGGATGCCTCACCCATCTCCCCTTCCGGGATAGGCGCAAAACACAATCTAAAATACCTGTATGCCTCACCCTTCCCCTTCCCATCAGCCCAAGGACCTCCAGCGTGATCAAACATCACCCCTGGCGCCACAGACACAGATACGGCTTCTTAGTCAGATGCTTCCATACGCTTCCGAGAGCTCTTTGGCAGATTCCTGGGACCATAGTGGGTGTCTTTCGAAGCACACACGTGCTCAGACGAACATGCCGTCGCGCGGGAATTGAAACGTGTACATTGGGGCTTGTAGAGGAGTTGCCAACCGTCGTCGCCATCCACATCATCGCCACAATCGTCGTTGTGATTTCCATAGTCGCCAATGTTCAATGAGGAGGGTGAGGAGCGTCCGATAGTAAACCTCCGCTCTTCCAAAATCATACACATACTCCGCATGCGCTTATTGTCGGCCACCCGCAAACCCTCCAGCCACCGTACCCAGCCATCCGCTTTCCAAGCAATGGAATGCTTGCAACTATGACCGCTGTACCCATCAACACTCGGATACTCCTGTGAATTCTGATTGTAACTACCAACGATTATGCTTGCCACCATCGCTTGCACGAAGCCAGATGGTTTCTAGGTGCTCGTCTCCGCTATCAAGTCAATGCGCTCGATAAGCTCGGGTTGCGCCGTGAGCCAGCCCAGGCGGCAGCCGAGGCGATGGATTTGGGGAAGGTTTCTAGTCGGACTACGCGGCAGTCTGTATCATTTGTCGTGTCGTTTGTGACGCTGCGGAAGTGAGCTTCTAATGCATCTGCCGCGGAGGGATATTGGAGGTGCCAGTATGGGTCGTACGATGATGTCGCATTTTTCGCAGAGGGCGTAGATCTCTTGTCGTCGTGGGGCGGGGATGACGGCGCTGGTTTGGTTCTGGCCAATTCTACAATTGCAAGTGTTAGCAGGCTCAAATACAAAAGTGAACTCGGAAAAAAGCGGTAAGGGTAAAACCTATGGCGAATACGCCCGTTTGCTGGCTGGAAAAACTTACGTCACCGTATACATCAAATGTAGCTTCTTCCCTTTGACTGAAAACCCAATTCTCCAGAATATCCGCAAGCCTCCTCTTCCCTTCACCCTGATCCCGCACCATCATTCCATCCGAATCCATAGCAACAGTTACGACGTTAACACCCCTTGGCCTCGCGGTCTGTATGGCATTCATATACACAAATTCCTTGCACAACATACACTCGGTCTCTCTAATCCAATCGCTCTTCTTATCCTAGACATTCGTCAGCGCCTCGACGGTCTTGAAGAACCCATCAGTGGCTCCGCATGTGAGAATCACCTCTGGGCCGTCTTGGTATGGCACATTTGGATGGAGATTTTCGCGGACGAATTGGCGGATGAAGGAGAGGAGGGGTGGGTAGGCTGCCACAGTGACGTATTGGAGGGCGGTGGTTATACCGATTCTCTTTTCCGGGTTGGTGCTGATGCTTTCCTTCGGGATGGTAAGCTCGGCTGACAAGGTAGGGGTTTGTGAGGGATTCTCCCCATCCCGGTCGACATCGAAACGGGTGGGAGGGGCGACTGCTACCTCTAGGGCAACATATGGGAGAAGGCCTGAATGTTTCATCATAATAATAATAATAATAATAATAATAATAATAATAATAATAATAATAATAATAATAATAATAATAATAATAATAATAATAATAATAATAATAATAATAAATAAATAAATAATAATATCAAAAAACAGTCAGAAAACCAATCTCCCTATCCTTGCATACAGAGAACCCTTAGTTTGGTATTTCCCTCCAACCAAGTTGTGAATGCCAGGGATGGCAAAGTACTTGTAAAACTTCTTCACATCACTTCCCACAAGGTTTTTAGAAGCAACGGAGAAGTGGTGGGTCAGGTCGAGAGGAGGCGAGAGTTTTATTATTTGCTATCCTAGCTTCTCTCGGTTTACCATATCCACAGAGATTTCTGGATTTAGTGTCAGGGTCTGATGATATGATTGGGATCAAAGATCCAACCGAGTGTTTATTAGCTGCTATGTTGGTGTCGGATTTCCGAGATATTGTGCTATGAAACAAAAATATGATTTGCCAGCCAACCAGTGTCCACACAGGAAGGTTTAATCCGGGCTGATAAAATCAATATATAACCCTATCACTGTATCAGGCACAGGGTTGCGGGAAGAATATGGGGTCAGCGCTGGTCCTTGTATGGCATACCCTCATACTGCTCACAGAATGTCTCAGAAAAGATGGGTTCAATCAAGAATGTATGAACAAGTCTTAAATTCGAAGCCGACGAACGGCATCTGGAGATTGTCTGTCCGCTGTCTCTGTTGCTTCATGTGCCTCCCAGGGACAGTAATCTGGAACAGAATCTAGGTTCTTTGCCTTTGAGTTCAAAGCCGATCAGGGGTTCTCAGACTTGAGTTACGTTATCCGGGCTAGTGAGGTCCCTTGCTTGAGTCATAGAAGGTATGCACAAGCGTGGCCAGCAAGTCATCATGGCACCTGGAAGCACCGTCAATGGTCTAGCTCACGGATCCATACCCGGATTTCTGATACGGCGAGGAGAAGCAGGGGGCCAAGACTCAACAGTAATCACTAACAAACTTGGCAGTTGGACGATGTAGCTGAAGGAGAAGGGAAATAGAGGGAGAAACAGAGCAAAATAAATAAATGCGTTTTGTGTATATTCAGATATTGGGGGATTGGCTCCATACTTTTGTTAGTTGGAAAACATCATTGTATTGCGATTGTTTGTTATAGTTCGACGGATCTATACACAAATTTATATGATTGGCTGAACTAATTTCGGAACAACTGAACTAATTAACTAACTAGATGAATCTAGACTCTTGATCACGTAAGGCAGATAGAGTTACGGGACCGACCCGCTGACTACTCCATCAGCTGACGTAACCTCAGCTCTCTCCGCTAAATCTATACATCTAGACTCAACACATCCTCCAACCTCCAACCTCCGCCACTTCATCTATTATATTTGTACTCGACAATCTTAACCACCCCCTCTTCCCCCCATCCCCTATCTTCTGACCGCGCTTGTTTGTTTTTGCTCTTCCTGCTTTTGGTTTCGGCATCGTGATACCCTCCATAGACTCTCCCTCCGCGTTTGTCTCCGTTGCTGTCCGTCGCTTCCGCTTCCTTCTGGGTCTGTTTGGGGGGCGCGGTCTGGGGGTCTGGGATATCTCTGGTCCATTCAAGTCCCCTAATATTCGGCCCTCCGACATATTCCTTCTTTCTCTCCAGCGTGGCAGTGTATTGGAAAGTAAATCATGGCTAGGGACCCGTGGAACGATGGAGAAGGTCTCTCCGGTAGAACTGTCATCGCCCCTCAGACCGGCGACGAGGAGCGACCGTACACCGACGAGCCAGATGGAATTCAACAACTAGGCATGTCTGGAGGCGTTGAACATTCACCCACTGCCTTTCCCATCCCGGTTTGGCTGGCTGAGTCCTCAAAGTCTTTCTACTGGAAATGGGTACCGCTATCCCTACGGAAAGCCGGCCGCTCGATCGTCAAATGGCTCAAGGGGCCCGACCCACCTCGAGTTCTCCTACTGGACCCGCTCTTCCCTAACATTCAGTCCGCTCCCGTCAAGCTGGTAGACCGCTTCTTTCCCAAACGGAAATACAAGATTGGTCTGCTGTTGGCGCTGTACTTCAGTTGGTTCCTCCCCTGGGCATTGATTCTGCGACATTCAGCTTCCGGTGGCTTTATTGAGGGCTATGGGAAACCATCTCCGATTTCATGTCGTCATAGCTACTGGTAGGTCTTAGTGGTTATATTTTTTTGTCGAAATATTTTGGGGTGACCCGTAAAACTCTAGATTCTGATTATGGCTTTGATTTTACTATAGGTTTCCAGGAAACGAATGTGGGCTGAATGGTTATGAATGTCGACCATTTAACGCCTCAACTTTTGCTTTTCGATGTCCTGCATTCTGCACCAGCTCTCTTGTCCTTAATCCGTACATGGTGGGCAATGAAACAGTCAGCTACCGGCCTCTTGTTGTTGGTGGCCCCGTTCCTGGCTCTTCCAGCGATGCCTATGAAAATGCCATCTATCGGGCAGATAGTCATGTCTGCCAAGCTGCAATCCACGCTGGAGTGGTCAGTGACTCGACAGGTGGCTGTGGAGTTATCGAGCTAACTGGTGCTGGTCACTCGTACTACGCCAGCAAGGCGCATAGTATTGCTTCGGTTGGCTTCCCTTCAACGTTCCCGAAATCATTTAGATTCCTACGACTGTCAGCCTCGCAGGCTGATTGCCCTGCAGATTTGCGATGGCCGCTATTTGCCATCACCGCCACTGCTATCGTTCTCGTCTCTGTCTTCACCACCTCACCCGCAGTGTTTTTCTTTACTACGTTTTTCATGCTCATTCTTCACGTGGGGCTCGTGTCTGACCCGCCCGACCTGCCTCGGGTTTCGGACCTCTTTTCTCTCCTATGTTCCAGACTTCTCCCTGCAAGCTTCATCGCATACGTTCTCTATATCTACTGCGCACGTCCTCTCTTAGCACCACTAGCCGCACCTCCAGTTTACCAATTCAGTAAAACAATCCTCTACTTGGTTCCCGCTTTCATTGGCGCTCTCAACAACTACACTTTCGCACAATGGATACCTATCCAACGCCTGACCCCGCACGACATCAAATCCCAACCTGGCGCCCGCATCGCACTGGCCATCGTGGTCACCATCGTCATCTTAATTGTTCTTGGCCAGGCCTGGCACATCCGTCAGGGCGGGCGCTTCTTCCACTACCTCAAGATCTACATCTGTATCGGCAGCGGCTTAATCTTCCTCCTCGTCCTCCCACAATACCGCCTGCGAATCCACCACTACATCCTTGCCATGCTACTCATGCCCGGCACCGCATTCCCTATTCGCCCATCAATTATATACCAGGGCTTGCTCCTCGGCCTCTTCGTCAACGGCGTCGCCAGATGGGGCTTTGCATCCATAATCGAAACGCCAAGTGCGCTGGGTGAATTACCCGGAGTTGGCGGCAGTAACGGCTGGTGGGGTGCTACGAGTCCCAACATCACCAATTCCTCCGTTGATATCTCGCTGCCCTCCGACGGATATACCGACAGGGGCAATGGGAACATCACATTCCGTCTGTGGGAGCCGGAGCGAATGGAGAAGCTTGACGTGGATGGGATCAGTGTGCTTGTCAATGATGTGGAGAGGTGGCGCGGGTATATGGATGAAGATGTTAAAGGGGAGTTTGTGTGGCATCGACATGGCCATAAGGGATTGGATATTTCAAGACCGAAAACTCCTGATCGTGGGGGTTATGGGGATGATGTTGATAATGATAATGGTGGCGATGATGAGTTTGCCTCGGCGCAAGGAGTTGATGAACCGGCTCAGGATTTGTTTTTCCGATTCGCATTTTTGAAGGGGTCTAAGCCTGGGCTATATGGTGGCGTTGGTGTCTGGAATAGAGATGGGAGCTGGACAAGTCCACCGCCACCGCGGACTTGATTTCATTTTCCGCTATTTGGACGGTTCGTTTTCTCATAACGTGTCATCAATGGATGGAATAATATTACTATCTAGACCCGTCCGACTGGCGTTTACTATTCTTCATCTATAATGATTTCCCTTTTTTTTTTTTTTTTAATTCATTTCACCTTTCACCTGTTTGCTATTTCCTCTGCGTCCTGTATGTTTCCTATACCTCTTTTCCGTGTCCGCATTTCTACGTCTTGTTGTCATTGCTGCTTGGACCCCATTTTCTTTCCTCTCTTTTTGTATTGTGCATTTCTGACACTCCACCCGGATTTGCGTAGACACAGCCTGTGACACCCCTCCTTTCAGTCTCTCTTCTTTTCGTCCATCTTACTCCTATCCCCTTTCTTCTCTCTTCACCTCTCTAATCCCGATTCTCCAGCCAGTCATGCATATGGCTGGTATGACATTGCGGTACGGCTGAATAGACTTGGCAGCACTGGTTATGTGGTTATTTGGTTGCATGGTTTCACAATTGAATTTAAACCGTCGAATACAGGAAGCATTTATACACCATGACAATGCATATATATACGGCACCTCAAAGCTGGCATAGGGTGCTCTTTGATTCAGAGATGTTAATTTGTTCATTGCATGTATATAACTATTTATAAGATAATAACTAGATGAAATTAATGTAAATTATGCGCGAAGGTTTCCTTTTCCCTTTGAAGCTACGAAGACAAATCAAAGACTTGAACACTCTTTTAGTCTAATCTAGTCTACTTTGCTACATAACTAAATCTCCGCTATAAACTAAAGTAAAGGTAGCTAGCTAGTAATACAGGGGATGAGGGGAACCATAACATGTTGTATGATGGAGGTGCTTGGGGTTGCAGTTGCTGGCATACAATTCGCCTTGGCTGCGAGGATACGGGTCACTAACTAACCAGTTGCTCGTTAGTGAAGTGGTCTATTAACTAAACGCCAACAATTTTGCCTGTGGTTTCTGCCCTGAGACCCCAAACCTCGTTTGTTCTCCCTTAATATATATCTATCTCCGCTTAGATAGTGTATCCCTCTTTCTAGCAGCCAAAGATAAACTACAGACACTGCGGACAAAACGAACTTGCAAATTGTCACACGGGAAACTCCTCTATAGGACACACACCGCATTTCATTATTGCTTTTTCTCAGAAGCTATCTAGTTGCACGCTTTGCACCCCCGTCTTGTTGGTGCTTGTCTCAAATCAATATTCTTTTCCTGCCGATTCACCCAAGCTCATGCGTGCTTCGAATCGACTGGCAAATGGGTAAAGGAGGAAATATAACTTTCATCAGACAGCCAACGCCAACTCTTGTGAGAAATTACAAACAAATGGGTGTATGACTGCCATGCCATCAATCAAGAAAGTAGAGGGATGTTATGTTGGTATATATATTTCCAGATACACGTACATAACTACATACAACTCTTTCCCAATTCATTCTACGTTTAAAAGAAGCAAAAACGAAAAGGTATCAAACGCAAATCATATGTAAGTGTCATATCACGTCCATCCCAACGGAATTGAGTGGAGTGCAAAAACAAAATTACACGGTCTTAGCAATATTCCCCTCCATATCCTCATTGGTCTTCATTGTTGGACAGTTGCCAGTGGGCAAGTTGTTAAGCGCATCTTCTTCCTTATCCGTGCCACGATTGGTAATCCAAAAGCCCACAGCGCCCACAAATGCCAGAATGGCAGTGACGCCATAGTTCCACTCGAGCAAGGGATCCTCAGCGAGACCGACAAGGGCCTGGCCAATGGCGCTGGAGAAGGCATTCATGAACAGCGACACGGCCTGAACGAGGGAGCGCATATTCTTAGGTGCCTTTGTGAAGGCGTATTCAAGACTGGTCACAGAGGCGAAGATCTCAGAGATACCACCCAAGATGTAAGGAACAGCTTGCACCCAGACGCTGACGGGGGCAGGGATATTATCTTTGGCGCATTTGTTGGCATATTTGCCACAGGGCCCGAGTTTGTAGATGTAGTGTTGAGTCACGGCGGCGGCAATCATACTGGAGCCTGCGAGGATGAACCCGAAGGTAATACGCTTAACAGGAGTCAGATTGATGCCCATTTTTCGGAGTGGAGGATACAAAAATCTGTCAAGAATGGGAATGAAGATAATAAGGGAGAGTGAGTTCAGGTTGTTGACAACGTCGTTGGGAACACCGTTAAGCGTCATGGAGGCGGCTTGGGAGGTAAGGTTATTCAACATTTGGTTGTAGGAAAGCCCTGAAATGGAAATACACTGTTAATAATTTACATGCTGAAACACCTAATAAAAGGAAACATGTGAGAAACATACAGTAGAGAGGATACCAGAGGAACACAGCACATGCTTTGATGCCACGGCGGACTTCGTCCACCCATGCGTCGTCAAAGGTCATCCACGCTGGCCTAACAGCAATATTGCTTGGCTTGGCTCTATCCCACAGATGCGGATCGTGGAAGTTGCGGTATCTGTTCCAGATTGGTTTGAGCATTTCTAAGTAAATTAGCATGGGGAGTGGTTATAGAGACATACGTCTTGAAAGGATTCCACGACACCTGGCCTTTAGTCGCCAATCTCCATACTTTGAACGCTTTGCCGTATACGGAACCAGCTGGGCGTTTACGGTTGTACTTGTTGCGCAAGAGAAAAAGAACAACTGGACAGACACAGAACATGCAGGTGGGGAGCAAGAAAGAAAGATAAAAGCCGACATATTTCTCTGCGTATACCATTGAAATCTGGCCAATGAGGGCTCCAACATTGATCATGAGATAGAAATAGTGGTAGATTCGGGAGATGGTGAGAGATGGGTCCATAATGACGCGTTCGCCCTTTTTGGTAGTTGTGACATACATATACTCTTCATGGTACTGCTCCGCAATTAAGGGTGATATGTTGGCTCTGTTTCGGCAAGGTCAGTTTCGTTTGAGAAGAGAGAGGCATGCATTGAAATGCCAGAGCACATACTTGAAACCACCAGTTCCCACTCCCATAATAATGAGCCCAACAGCAAATGCCCCAACAGCACGATTGGGGTTTTTCAGCACCGGGGGGATGGCCGAAATGATCAAAATTGTGTGTCCGACAAGGGCAACAGCAATAGCTCCCATGATGGTATTGAAACGTCCCAGATGCTCATCAGCAACGTAGGCACCGAGCAACGGCATGATATAGGACCAGAATTGATTGACTGCATACAATGGTTGGTTAAAGGGAACTAACTAAAATCTTGGCCAGCGAACTGCCCCTTACATAAGGTTAATCCAGTGGATGCCCGTTGTCCTAATCCAAGGGCACCGGGTGTGGCATTAGTCCCCGCGGCACCAGTTGTCGAACCTTTAGGCATAGCTCGTTGGATGAAGTTGACAACTATGAGAGGAAAGAGTTTTAGTAATTATATGAAATTGTCAGAAATTGTCCTGTAACACTCACACACGATGGTGGTTCCATAGTAAGAAAATCTTTCACACAATTCGACGAAGGCAATGGAATAAGCAATCCATGGAATTTCCCCAGGCACACGACGGAGCGTTTGGGTTTCCTCAACCGTGGGAGCTCGTTGATTTAGGTCATCAAGGCTGTCGTGTGTGCTGTTATACGCGGCACCACCATCAAGTGCCTTCTCCTCAACTGCAGAGATTGAATGCTTGTCGGCGACATCACCACTCGCCGGATGCTGAACCTCGGCCGCCTTCGGAGCAGACATGGTCGCGATTATTTCGGGAGCTTCACGGAACGGCACCTGAAGGGAAGAGAAGAGAAAACCATCTGTACCTGTGAAGGAGGGTGACTCCCATATTTGTAGTAGTTATATTACACGGCTTTAGCACAGATAGGGCACGCTCCACGTTTCCGACCCCAGGAGAAGCTGCAGTGGGGTTGCAACGTTATCATTCTGGGGCCCCTCAAAAAGTAGTTCGATTAGCTCAAGGTAAGCAAGGGGCTTGTAGGCGACAGCAAAGAGAGCGGAACCATGTCTGATGGATGGCGGGAAAAAAAAAAAAAAACCCTGATATTATTATTTTCCGGCTGGCGTCAGGAAGCCAGGGTTATCGATTCCCTGTTGCACTAAGAAGGCTCCACTCACGCACCATGCCCCAAATGTCACCCACCATAATTGACGACCTTCACACTTCGAGTAGTAGTAATATTGTAGCTCCGGGTTGAGTCGGATTGAAGACGTGTATTCCTCTCCGCGAAAACCAGTGTGATATTGTTAGACTCTCTGGAAAAAAGGACGAATCGCCAATAGTCTACACTGGACTAAGGACAAGAAGCACAATTCCATCGGGGTCACCAGACATCCCTAACAGATATTGAGTCTCTGATACGTGTGTCTTGGAAAGCACATGAATAGCTAGTTTGCTAATGAGCACGATGGTAGAAATAGTTCTGCGCCGCAGCCGTTAGTGGCGGCCTGAGAATTAGCTGCAAGGAAAGAGAAAAGGTCAATAATCCCATGGTAAGTATTTCCCTCTTGTATAAACCTCGGTATTTGAAGATCCTTCGAACAAGATCTCAGTATATTGATAGGCCTCAGTTGGAGCCAAAACGAAACCACCTATCTCGACGGTTTGGCAATTTGCCCGAAAAGACTTGATCTTTGGGCTGTAACAGCTTGAAATATCCGCGGGCTCGTCCAATCCATCGACTAAGCCGCGACCATCATTGGTCGGGGCGGGGTGGAGAAGCATGGATGTAACCATCATTTCGGTCTCTCAACTACGAATGGCAAAGGGGAAAATGCAATCGCAAGTGCAAAAATGCACAATCAGAACTATCCTTGGAAACTTGGCCTGATAGTTTCAACGGGCATAAATTCTGCCTGGGCAAATCTCCATGAGCGGTCAATCGATTCAGTTTGAGCTTGCCGTGATATGAGACCATGCATTGAACGATGCCACTAATTATCCTTTTTCCCTGCTTATCCTAGGGGACTTGGTTTCTGCGGTTGAAAAATTCTCAGACTGTTATTCGCCAAACTTCAGCCCAAATTAGTGGGCCCGCTTCGGGAAGTCAAGGTGTGGATTGTGGCGGACTTTGCCGCTCCGTCGCAGAAATCTAGCCGAGCACTCATTGTAACATGCCATGTTGGGAGAATCTGCACTGGTCACAGTTGTTCTTAGAAACTTAAAACTGTCTTTGTGTCGGAATGGATATCAACAATAAAAATGGTTTTTTGTTTCTTCTGTTTCATGAGAAGCAGGTAAGTTTCGTCAAGAGAAACCATCAATTCCCCTCCATTTATCAAGGGTTGCAAGCAATTGCTTTGGGGGGGGGGGGGGAAGAAACAAAAGAAAAGAAAAAAGAAAAAGAAAAATAGCCGTTGAAAGGCTTGTTAGTGATGAAGCTTTCAGCCTCGGGTGTTGTCCACGTAGGGGCTCAACTGTGTGGTTAGTTAAGTCCCTTATTCAACCCAAACAAACTTGCTCGGCATTGACGGCGTTTTTTGCAAAGCAATTGTGTTTACTTTGAAGTCGATCATCCAAGCGTTAATGACACAGAAACAGCAGAAGTCGCACTGAATGATCACTTCGTACAGTAAAAAGTAAATGTTAATTCTAGATGAAATGAACTTGGATGCTCTAATGATTCAGAGGCTGGCATGGCAGTATAAGAAAAGAAAAGAAAAAGAAATACCAACGAGAGAATTGAACTCGCATTGGAAACTTGTATTTTGCCGGCAAGTCGTGGGTAGAGATTGATAACAGCGTGGGGGACATGGATACATAGGTCAAGTGCTATTTATTACCCGCGAGGGAAAAAAATGGAAGACTTCACATCAACGGCCTAGAATTAGAGGGATCCGGATCATCTTGAGAGCGTTGAAGAGTCGCTTGACAGGAATGATTGCAGAGGAGGAATTCGTCAGGAATTGAGCCCCCGATCTCCTTGATATCCGTCAGAGAATCAAAATCGCGTGAGACGAATGGACTTTTCTCCAGATATTTGAGAGGGTTCCAAATGAACATGTGCCTCTCTCATTCCATGTAGCAAACCGAAGTTTCTTGGGTGGTATCCGATTCTTGCCAAGGCCTGATGGTTTTCAATCGCTTAATTCCTTCTTCCATGAAGTGGAGGTCTTCTGCAGATGCTGGGCAGTTGTTGCAACAATGACAAGCTTAAGCCAGGGGACGAGACCTTGGGCCATTATCGCTAGATCATCATCCCCTGAATCGAATTATGCACCCCAAGAGTCTCCGATTTGGGCACCTTGAAGCGGGGTTCCTTGGGGCGCCTACGAGCCTGGGTACGACGTCTTGAAACGGTAACTATGTTGACAAACCTGGGTGGTAAAACCTCAGCTGAGATATCTGGATACAATAACTGTCCGTTCGAGGTTGGAGGCTTGTCGTTTGAGATAGACTACGGAAGACCCAAACACGACCCGTTTACCTGCTCCTTTGGCATGGCAGGCGGGTGGGCAGTAGTTAGTTAGTTAGTATCCATGGTTCCCACCGAGGTCGACCATGGAAAGGCGGCAGCTACACAGTAACTAACCGTGGGAAGCGCCAAAATTGCCTTCTCGCCCCCGGACTTACCAAACGCTCTCGTTAAAACTAACCAGTTGGCTAAGGCACCCCTCTAAGGGTGCTTACTGCCCAAGCATCGCCATCGCCGGTTTGGTTGTCTGCTATTTATTATGGTCGCTATGTCACTCCGTTAACCCTTGGAGGCCAACCTGGCGTCTGATGAAGCCATCGATAAATTAGTTGATACCTGGGTACTCCGTAACCTGCCCGCTTAATTCTGTGCGAGCCACACAAAATTTTGGTTCAGCGCGATACGGGAACTACACGAAAAATATGATAGCGACGGCTGGAGACTGCGGGACTGCAGTTATCCTCACACTCCCTGAGCAGACTCATCATCTGCATGCTGGTTCGCTGAAGGATATACACATTTTGTCTTCCCTGACCCAGGGCCTCCCTGTTTGAAAGCGAACACCCCTGAAATTTTCTCTAACAATGAAACCTCTGATTCAAATCCTCAGCCAAGGAGCAGCTTAACGGAACACGGCTGGTTCCAATCAATATGACAGACATCCCTTTGAGACATCCAACGAAACCGCATGCAATCCATGGATATCCTTAGGAATCATCTTTGTTTCGAGATGATTTTTCCAGGCCTGTTTTGTGCCCGGGCAGCTTCAATTGGATCGGGCTCAATTGTGATCTCACCAGAATGTACAGGCCATATTATGACATGTGCTCCCCGCAGTTTGCCGACTTCGAAGGGCAAACCCTTTAGGTTTGTTGGCCTGGAACCGGGGGTTTTCTTATATCTTCTGGCTTCCCTGGCTACGATGAAGGCGTGGCTTTCTGAAAATACAACCACATTTCAAGTATGATGTAAAGTCTCATGCCTCTTACTTTCCCTCTGGAGTTTCGTCGAGATGAGCTGTATCATCACGCCTTCAATTGGGTTCTACACATGCATTACCTGAAAGAAAGGAGATGAGATCTTGGATCAACCTCGAACGCCTCAAAGTTTTATTTTATTTTATTTATTTTATTTATTTTTCGGATATCGGTAGTTCATACAGAGGAACAAGGAAGACGTTCCTGAGATGGTGTCACAACAGAAATTTGTATAATGTTGCTCTGAATATTTTTGAAATGTCGTAATCAAATTTCCGGGGAACATCCCCGCCCCCATTGGATCCGTCGAAGGATCCCAACCCTGGAGTAACTATAATATGATAATTGGAGATCGTGGGGAGACGGCTACTGGCGGAAACTGGGGTTTAAACGTTCGTTTCGATCTTTACCCCGGCCTATCTATATTTCTGCCCAATCCTAGCAACCAATCTCAGGTTCCCCGCTTAACCCTAGCATGTTAAGTGGTATCCCCATCCCGGCATAATGACAGCATTCTCCATATATTTCTGCTGACATGCGTATATGAGCACGTTGGAGGAAGGATGCAACTCTGATTCACACCAATTCAAACTCCTTTAAGATGCTACCACGAATTCACCTACTCGAAGATGCGTTCTACTAAATATGACAGACAGAAAAAGCAGAATGCACAGTTAACTAGTTACCGGAGAGACCTCCAGAGTATATTTACGACAAAAATACGGGAGTATTCCTTATGCGGATACATGGCATGTAACTAACTTGTTCAGTCAGCATTGGATAAGATGACAGACCAACCAGTCACTATGGATGACACGGAGCATGCAACCGACGTACGTGAGATGCAAAATACACAGTTTCTCCGAAAATCAACTCTGATTCATGATTGATTATATGTCGAGTGTCACAGTAGCATCAGAAGTAGGATCTCACTGGAAATATTGATTTTCATTGGCTTTTCCATAAAGTAGTTCACTTGAATCTCAATTAACTATCAGCAAGAATTCTGCATTCAAACCATATTAATTCGAAGATAGTTAACTATCTCTTTGGCTGATATATGTCATCAAATCATGAAGGGTGTTGTCTGCTTTCCAAACCTCCCTAGTTTGCCATTGGTTCATTTACAGTTAGTTTAAGGTAGAAAATTCCTCACCAAGAACAAATGAATATTCTGGAAGCATTTTAAACCAATTAGCCTTCCCCAGGATGCAGGCTCCTCGGAATCCTTGCCATTATTACCAACAACACAGGACCTTGCTTTAGAGAGGCGATAATATGTATCCCTCACTTGCACAGAGGAAGCTGCCAAATATATGCAAAAATTATTGCCCCACCTCTTCCCGCATTTTTATAATGTATATTCTGTCTGTCCACCAGATGGGTGAAGGCCAATGTCTATAATCACTTTATACATGCTCAACTGCGTTGGCTGCAGGATTAAATTCCATCTCGAATGGATCACTAAATCCCGTAAGCAGGTCATCGAGCACTGGCACTTCTATACCCGAGTTCTCTTCAAAGTTTGGTAAAGCAAGCCCTGAATAATGCACCCCAGCTTCAATTTTCTCTTGCATGCCGCTGCAATTCTCCAAACAATTATCTGCGAGATCCCAAGTAAAGTCCCGCCGGTGACGTTCTAGAGTATCAATCATGTCTCTTGCAAGTTGGAGAGGCATATTATTTCCCCTTGAGTTTCTAGTTCTCAGAACGCTCCTCATTAGAAAGGACGTCGCTGATGTTAACGTGAATGCGTGAATGCATTTGCAGGAATCCAAAATCCGTGCATATGTGACTCATCCAGCTCTTGCACAAAATGGACAATATCCCCACCTGTCCTTTGGGCCCGGAAGTATACCGGGCATTCTGAGCTTTCATCCGCTTGCGCCATCCCCCGATCTCGATCAAGTTGAATATGGTATAGGAGACGTTTTTCAGCTAGATGAGTTAGCTGAAGATTTGGAGTTCTTGGAGTGTTAAGACTAGTTGTTCTGAAGAACAGCTCTACGGATATCATCGCCCAGAGTTTCCTCCCATTGCGCCAGGAGAACCTCGGTCTGTGCGATGGTTTTCTCGAAATGATCCGTAGGAGTCTTTGCGACGTGGCAAATGTACTCTAAATAGCTACCTAGCACTTCGGTAAGGGTGATAAGGGATACAAATACCGATGTCGCAGCTACCTGGGATGGCGAAACATTAGAGGAACACACATTCTGTGAGTTTGGAAGGGGGATATCATGCTGCGGGCGATGAACATGCATCGGAGTGACATATGCTAAGCTACACCTTTTGCGAGCCGTTAACTGGCTCAGTGGATGAAAAAACGAAGGGGAGAGAACAGAGACTCTCTCACCAGCGATTATAGACAACAACCAACCACCAGATCCTTAAGCGAAGCTGCTTTTCTGAAGAGTGCATGTTCCAGTTTAAGGGATCTCGATGTAATCCAATTGAATTGGGAAATGCAACAGCCAGACCCAGCAGCCCTGCTTTGCATAACATTGTTGTACTAGGCCTTCCACCAACATTAAGCATAATCGCCATCACAGTTGACATTCCAGGAGACAGAAATGCTTTCTGAATATAAAGCTTCGCATGCTTGGACCCAGATAAAATTGACATTAGGGCAGCGCATGCTGCGTAGTTTCGGCGAATCTTGCCAACATATTAGAGAGTTGGCATACAGATTGGAGAGCAGTGCTTCGGAGATCTTCCATTGGTGATTCTCGTATGTGTTTTTGAAAGACAATTCATCAAGCATGGGGAAACAGACATTCGCCTTAGCGAAGAAACTATTGGCAATGGCCCGGTCATCAGTTTCATACAGGGTTACTGGAGTATAGGCGAGTTGCCACTCACAGATCTGCCAGATCCCTTGCGTGGGGCTCTATGAGCTTCTATTAATTCGCATTTTTTGGAGGCTCGCGAGGAGTGTGAGGTGACACCCGGGGGACGTTTCCGTACGGTGTCAAATAAGACTGGACGAGCAGTTCGAGTAGATGTATTCCCAAGCGGAACCGCACAAACTAGCCTCCTGCCTCTAGTTGCTGCAGTAGTTGTCAGGTAGTTCTCCAGGATATCACTGTCATCAGCAATGGCTGGGCTAACGATATGAGAACTGTAGTTCCCGCTTCTGCAAATATCCCTACACCCTTCGACGGTGTCTCTTCACGACCTTCGGTATCGGAGCACAATGACTCCAAATGTTCCACTGGGAGCTCTGAGGATATTTCCTTATCTCCAATGGAACGGGCAGATCTCCGATCCACGAGAACTTGTCTCTTGGAAGCCGTCCTTGGTCTTGGCTGATCTCTTCTGCGCACAATGGACTGACCGTCGCGAGGAATTCTGATATTTTTGTTGCGGGAAGAGACAGTCAGTTCCATGGACTAGACACATAGCACATTTTTCCGCGGCATCCTTTGTTGTATAGCGAGACTTTCGTTTCCTGCAAGCGAAACAGTCTGGATGGGAGTGTTGATCGATATGGTCTCCCTTTACGGCTGTCTACAAGATCCCGACCACCACCGTACCCCTCGTCCAGAATCATTTATAGAAGGTCTGAAGAAGCACGGGGCGCTCCCACGAGGGCGTCCATGTCGTGAAAGAACCTCTTGGTGAAAGTGATGGCTAAGAGTTCGCCGCGGTCATCGCCGCGCGGGGCAATAAACTTGAAGTTCCCCGCGCCTAACAAGGTTTGATCTTCCCCGCCCACAGAACCACAGATCTATTGTACCATATTTCTATTCATGCATTCCTACATATCTCCCTTTTTTAATAAAATTTACCACCCTTGCTTGTTTCTCTTTCTTCTCAACACCCTGCAGTGCGCCAGCTTTTGTTAGCCTTTTTTTCATTTCTCAATCATTGCTAAGTTGGACTAAAATCCCGTGCTCCAAAATCCCGTGCTCCAAAATGTCCTTCAACGCTTCAGAATTCTGGTCCAAGACCAATAAACACTTAATGAAGACAGGAATAGCATTTATGCCTGTTGTAATAACAAAAGCCAAAGGATCTAGGCTATACGATGCGGAGGGGAGGCAAATTCTCGACTTTACCTCTGGCCAAATGAGCTCTCTCCTAGGCCATTCACACCCAGAGATCGTTCAAGTGATAAAGAAATCTGCTGAGGAGCTCGACCACCTCCTAAGCAATATGGTCACCATTCCAGTGGTTAATCTTGCAGAACGTCTTGGCCGCTTGCTTCCAGCACCCCTCGAGAAGTCATTTTTCCTAAATACGGGCGGAGAATCCATCGAAGCCGCCATTAAGATCGCCAAAACATATACGGGAAAGTTTGAAATTGTCGCATTTTCTGCAAGCTACCACGGCCTGACGCAGGGTGCAATATCTGCCACGTACTCATTGGGCAGAAAGCATGGCGGCCCTGTCATGCCAGGGCAGCTCTCCTTTCCCGCCCCCCATGCTTACCGTTCGATATTCAGAAAACCAGATGGATCGTACGATTGGGAAACGGAGATGGACTATGGGTGGTCAATGATTGACGCTCAATCTGTTGGATCTCTTGCTGCATTTATTTTGGAACCTATTTTGTCAACAGGGGGAGTCCTTGATCTTCCCAAGGGTTATCTTAAGCGAATATCTACTGAATGCAAAAAGCGCGGCATGCTTCTTATTGTGGATGAGGCGCAGACGGGTGTCGGTCGGACAGGCCAGATGTTCGCATTCCAATATGATGAAGGCGTTGTTCCCGATATTCTGTGTCTATCTAAGACGCTGGGCTGTGGGTTACCTCTATCTTCCGTCAGCACCACTGCTGAAATCGAGCGAGGTTGCAATGAAGCTGGATTCATGTGGCTCACAACACATTACAATGATCCCTTACCAGCCGCGGTTGGTAATAAAGTCCTTGAGATAGTCGAACGAGACAACATTTGTCAACGTGCAGCGGAACGTGGCAAGCAGCTGCTCAACGGTCTTCTCACCCTCCAACAGAAATATTGGTTCATCGGTGATGTGCGTGGCCGTGGCCTACTCCTCGGCATTGAGATAATCTCAGATCCTAAAACTAAAGCTCCAGCTGCTAATCTCGGGAAAACCATTTCAGATAGGGCTTTTGAGCGTGGGCTCTCATGCAATATAGTTACTTATCCGGGCATGGGCGATGTGTTCCGTTTGGCGCCTCCTGTAACCGTGACCCCCGAGGAAATTGAAGAGGCACTTCAGATATTGGATGAGGCGTTTGCTTACGGCACTAATAAGCATGGATTGAAAATTTGATAGCCATTTTGAACTGAGGTAATGACAATTGGGATATCGGAAAGTCTGATTTGCAGATGGAGCACCTTGGAGGGAAATACTTGTTGCAGTAAAATGAGTACCTTGGAGGGGAATACTTGATGCAGTAAAATGAGTATATGAACAAATAGTTGAGAATTATATAAAATCAAAAATCAATTATATCAGCAAAAAGGATTTTCTAGCACTCTATCCTGCAGTTAGAAAGACTTTCAAGAACTCTACTGCTAAGAATGAATTAAAGACAGAGATCTGGTAACTACTATACAAGCTGGATGAGATTCTTACACATCTACATACTCAGCTTCATCCTTCTACCCTCTAAGGCACTTCTTATGAATCTAAGTTATCTCATACTCTTTAAATGTCTAAGAATATGAGGCAGTTATCAGTTCAGAGCAGCAAGATTAAGCAGTATATAGAGTTGATGTCCAGTTCAATCAATCAAATCTTTAATCAGTTGATTAAAGGATGCCAGCTGACCATGCAGAGTTCCTGCTATCTTAGCAAAAGAAAACAAGGAGCTGAGAGCTGCAGTTGAGGAGAAAAAGCGCAAGAAGAAGCAGGCTCATACATTCATAGCTCAGAATGAAGCTTTAACAGCTGAGAAAGAAATCGCCAGAGCTCAAGCAATTGATCAAATCATACAAAAGAAGGTAGGGAATTCAAACTAGCTACCTAGAAAGCGAGCTCTACCACGCTGCAGCAAGTGTAATATAGTTGGTCATACCGCCAGAACCTGCCAATAGACCTAAGGAATAGATCTATATATTTAATATGAGAAATTCTAGTTGATGGTTGCCTAATTCCTCAATTTGCCAAGTTTGATTGGGTGTGGGGTTGTCACGGGAAGGTGATCCATTGGTTATGTTAAGACTAATATTCAATATCAAAAGAGAATCGCTCTAGCAGCTGCAAAAAAAGCTTGCTCACAGTAAAGCTTAGCTAGCTACTTCAGAGCGACATGGGAAAATAAGAACTGAGGTTGCTGCTTGAAGATTAGCTGCTCGACAAACTTAAGTTGCGAAGAGAGCTCAACTAGCAGCTGAGCAAGTCTAATGCTTCTAAATGCTAAAACTAAACACCTATCAAAAGTGTACTGTCAATCTACCTTCAAGTCCTTTACAAAGAGAAGAATTTATTAAAAAAGCTGATTGTGAAGATTCTATATCACTCTCTCACCTGGTAATAGTGTAATTACACGTTTTAATAGAGAATTCATCAAGACCCCCTTTCACTGGAAATTTCTTACACAGCTTTCTCAATTTCTTCATTTTCAACCTTATGATTCTCATGTTCTAGTCCGGACTATTAAGCTATCATCACAATTTTTGAATTTTTGATATACTTTAATACAGTCTATTCAATCTAATAGATATATAATCTTTATAATCTTTAAATATAATAAAGCGTTGTAGGGAAATTCGTGAATTTCGCAGACTAATTGAGAAGTGGTAGAAGCGTGGGTTTAGTGGCGGATAACGTTACATTTAACATAGCCCTCGCAGATACGATAACTACGATATCTAGTTTCGCACAAACCTACGATAAAAATCAGTTTAGCATCATAAGATAAAATGATAGTTCTCCACTGTGATAATACGTAGTTAAGCCGTCGTATATTACACACAGAATCGTCCAAATCCTAGCTCTCTCTATTCCTTTACATCGAGCGGGGAACATATGCTGAAGCTCTGGGATCAAACCCACCTTACCTACAACAACACAACTGCGTATTTACATAGATACTCGAAAACAGATACCCACCACAGCCAAAATCGCAAATGGACACTAATCCCAAACCCACTATACTGTTCGTGGGTAACACCATCCGTTATGCTACAAACCAATGGGAAAAATTCCAGGAACGCTTCACAATCATCCCTTACACCTCTCAGTCCAAAGCTGAATTTATCAGCAACCTCCAACCAGGCGGCCCCTACTCGACCATTAACGGCATCTTCCGACCCTCAATTTTAAAACCACAGATGAACCTTCCTCTACTAGACAAGGAGTTAATTTCCCACCTGCCTACAACCTGCAAGATCATCGCTTCCGCAAGTCATGGGTACGACGGCGTTGATACCGAGGAGCTGGCGCGGCGGGGTATCTGGTACTGCAACGGTGCCGGCGGGGCAAATGATTCCACCGCTGATATTGCGCTATTCCTAATCCTCGCGGCTTTCCGATATACAACCTTTACCGAGAGTAGACTGCGCGAGATGCGCGAAGCCAAATACTTCCGCGTCGAGAAGGATGTGATTCCCTGTTCTAACTTGACACGCAATCGTATACTGGGTGTTGTGGGGATGGGAGAAATCGGAGTACAGATTTCACTTAGGGCCCGGGCGTTTGGGATGAAAATACATTATTTCTCCCGAACGAGAAAGGGTGCTGATGTTGAGGCGTCGCTGGGTGGTGCGATTTATCATTCCACCTTGGAAGGGATGCTGGCGGTGGCGGACTGTCTCGTGCTGGCGTGCCCGCATACGCCAGAGACGCATCATATTTTGAATCGGGACACGTTCGCCGTCATGAAGAAGGGTATGCGGGTTGTGAACATTGGGCGGGGTAAGTGTATTGATGAAGATGCCCTTGCAGATGCCCTTGAGACTGGAAAGGTGGCGGGTGCCGGCTTAGACGTTTATCATGATGAGTAAGTGCCTTTTTCCCTCTACCTCTTAGATATTTTTTTTTTTTTTCGAATGTGGGATGTTGGGCCGTTTCCTAATAGAGGTTGTGTGAATATAGGCCTGTCATTAACCCTAGGCTGTTGGATAATATGAGGATAACTTTGCTGCCGCACATGGGGGGTTGTTGTGCTGACACTTATGAGGTGAGAAAACTTCTCGTCTGTCAAATGCCACGATTAGCCATTCCATGGCAGCTGATATTTGTATTATTCTTTTTGCATCCATGTAGAATTTCGAACGAATTGCGATGAATAATCTTGAGGCATATTTCCACGGCGACGGCAAACCTATCACACCGGTTAACCACGTTCATGAATAATTTATACAGAAGCAGGAATGGAATGCCCGTATCCTTATCGTCAAGGATCGTTCTGCTTGTAGTTAGCATACTATAAGAATTTAGACGCATCCTCTTCATCTCTTTGCCCTAGATATTGCCAATGTGATCCTGCAGACCGAGACATTGAAGCGCTTGCCGATATAATATATGTAGAAGTCTTCGAGGATTGATTTTCTACTGGTCACGTTACCGAGCCAGCCCGGGGTGTGGGAGGAGCCTTGGCGGTGAGCCAGGGGACCAACAGTAACTAATTTTATATTATCCCGCAATTCGGTCACCGATGTTGATGCGAGATCTTGGGCAAAGCAGGATTCAGGGTCGGGCGGATCGGGGAATAGAGGAGATTGAGTTAGTTTACTAAACCGATGCTGTAACTAGCCAAACCATGGGTTACTGACTAGCCGTCGGCAAAGGAACATAAGAGCCCTAGTTGAAAGTCCATGGATGAATAGAAAGTATCAAGAATCGTTTCTGACGCGGGCATCTATGAAATTTATACTTGTGGCGCATATCCCCATTCTCCCCGAGTATATTGGTTCTTCGTAATATCTGCCTCGATACGCACCTAGCAAAATTTGTTCATCTTTGGATGAGTCTGTCTAGTTTCCGCTCTCTTGCTGCAGGTACCGGAAACTTAACCCGGATATTTCTGCTTATCTTCGTGTTCGTGCGTTTGTTGATAAACTCTCTGTGATATGAATGACTATTGTATACGTTCTCCGCCCACTCTATATCACTGAACAAAATAAGAACATAAAATTTGCTATTCCTCCGATCCAAACATCTTCACACCGTATAGATAACTACATCACATATTCCGAATCAAGATTACAGGCAGCAAGAATTGGCGTCCGTGCCGTGCCGTATCCCATCCCATTGCTGTCGGCTTTTCGGTGCTTGTCCATCTCGAGGATACGAGCTTAGATTTGACCTGAAGGTGGTAACCGCACAATTGAAGAACTTTGCAGAGTTCATTATTATCTGATAACTTTGGCGTTTGTCGAAGGCAAGAAAGATCGGGTTTGACTTCATTCACCTTGCAGAGTCGGGTATACGTATACTCGGGGGCGGAAAAATTGGGGTTCATTGTCCCCCACCAGTTCGCGAATGACGCGCTTCTTTACATCTTTTTATCTCCCATGACAGGAACAGTGGAACCAATGCAAAATGGACAGGGTCTGTCACTCCGCCCAGAATCCCGGGTCTTGATAATCATGACAGGCGGGACGATATGCATGCAGCGTTCAGATTCCGGCTTCATTCCAGCTCACGGCTTTCAAAAGGCCGCCTTGGAACCCTTTCCGACTTTCAATGACAACTCTAACCCGGAACCCCTCGACGTCGTCGTAAACGCTTCTGGCGAACGGAAGCCCTATGCTAGCCTCCGTACTCCCCTAACATCCTACGGCGGTCATATTCGTTACACAGTCTTCGAATTTGAACAGTTGCTCGACAGCAGCTCCATCGACGCAAAGGGGTGGGCGGAAATCGCCCACACCATTTCGTGGAACTACACACTGTTCGATGCCTTTGTCGTCCTGCATGGTACCGACAGTTTGGCTTACACTTGTTCTGCGCTGAGCTTCATGCTGCGCAACCTAGGCAAGCCAGTTATATTGACCGGTTCCCAGGCACCAATGCTGGAGCTGCAGAGCGATGCAACAGACAATCTACTCGGTTCCTTAGTGATCGCGGGCCACTTCATGATTCCGGAAATCTGCCTATATTTCAATTACAAACTACTACGGGGAAACCGGGCAACGAAGGTATCTGCAAGCTCATTTGCGGCTTTTGATTCGCCCAATTTCCTGCCGCTGGCTGTCACTACGGCGATGGGCACGAACGTCGCATGGGATCTTGTGTTAAGACCGACGAACATTGAGCATTTTAGCATCCAAACGAACTTGGATACGACGCATGTGGCGTGTTTGAGAATCTTCCCTGGAATCAAACCGGAGATGGTGGATGCGGTGTTGAGATTGGAAGGGTTGAGGGGCCTCGTGTTAGAGACGTATGGAGCAGGAAATGCACCTGGTGGGCAGGACAATGCAATGACGAATGTACTGGCCGCTGCGATTCTGCGTGGGATTGTGATTGTGAATGTTACACAGTGTATATTATTTTCATTCTACCCCTTTTCTCAGGCTCTTCTTTTGAAGGACCCAATTAACTCACCATTGCCAACAGGTCTATCCGGCGCAGTCAGCCCCGTTTATGCCCCGGGAATGAACCTCTACCGCGCTGGAGTCGTCGCGGGCCAAGATATGACCACCGAAGCTGCGTTGACCAAACTTGCCTACCTTCTTGCACTTCCCGGGGCGACGCCTGAGACCGTCGCACGAGACATGTCCATTTCCCTCCGTGGGGAACTTACCGAGCAATCACAGACCATATTTCGACATCCGGACGGTGTGCTTCGGGAACGAATTAAGAGCCTAACTGCCGTAGCCTATGCGATTGCTCAGGGAAATCTTGACAAGGTGAAAGATATCCTGCGCGGGGAGAAACAGTGGATTTTGAACGATGCAGATTATTTGGGGAATACTCCATTGGTAATTATCAAAAATTTCCTTGTCCTTACGTCCGTTGTATCTCCCTTTTGTGCTATTATCAGGGATATCGTGGATACAAAGAGCCCAAGAGAAAGAAGAGAATTATTTTAATCATCACCTTCTATCCCCACCACAATCCCATCCTGTTATAAATGATGCCCATAAAAAATATATCAAACTAATACCCTCAATCTAAATTTTTCCAAAACAACACAGCATCTCGCGGCAACCTCTCCCAACCTCGCCATTCTACGACACTTCCTCCTCCATGGCGGATCTGTCCATTTACGAAACCGTGCGGGCCGAACAGCTCTATTCCTCGCTGCAAACGCGGGGTTGGCTGATCATGTCATGCTGCTGCGGGAATCAGGAGCCCATTTGCATGCTGATGAGTTAGGTGTGGCGGAGTTGCATGCGAGACGGCGGGCGGGCATGGGTACGGGTATGAGTGTATGGTCGCTAGCGGGCGTTGAAGTGGAAGGGAAGGCGGAGGAAAAGGTGGATTGATTAAACGTAGGCTGCAAAGAGCAAGAAAGGCTTCTCTCCCTGAACGATTTTCTTTGAGGGATAAGGGATGAATGTTGAATTGTTTCACAGCGGTTTCTTCTCTTATATATATATATATATGTCAGGCCTATCCGCCTTCTTACGTAATCCGCACCGTATATAACTTCCGCGTAGCTAGCGATCGCTTCATAATCAATCAAGCAATCTATCCTTCACAGGTTATGAGACCCGTTTTGCGCAAATAACTGCCAATTCGGGGAATTCTTGCCAAATATAGCGTATATTAATCGCTACTCGCTTCATTCAATATAATATTGTCTTATTTTATGTCAATTGATCGATTTGGCGCACTCTTATATTATTTTTTTTTTTCTGTGTTCAATCTGTTCGCTTAGCGGGTGAAAAAATCTGCAACTCGCTAATTTTTCAGCGACTGATCGCACAAGAACGCGCCAATCCGCTCAATCAAGCTTATAGGCAAGAATCTCTCCGAATAAGATTACTCCGTTATAAAGAAGATTAATACGACATGGCGGAACGTATGATGACTCGCTCGCGGTCGCGATTGAGCCAATCCAGCCAATCTGACCAATCTGAAAATGACCAGGGGGGCCTGAGCTCACCAACCCCCCCAGGGGCATTCAAGAGTTCCAATATTGGACCCCCCGAAACGCCCAATCGGCAAGCCGGGCTGATTACAGCCCCTACCACGGTGAGGCCGGTCCGCCTACGTCGTGTTGAATATGCCGATCCGACTTCTTCAGAAGATGGGGTGGAGACGCCTGCGGTGACCCCTAACCTGCCGCCGGCAACTGACTCCGAAGAATTGCAACTGAGGAGATTGGATCTCGAATGTCAAAAGATTGATTTAGAACTTCAAAAAGAGAGGCGCA
This sequence comes from Paracoccidioides lutzii, assembly GCF_000150705.2. Lineage (NCBI taxonomy): Eukaryota > Fungi > Ascomycota > Eurotiomycetes > Onygenales > Ajellomycetaceae > Paracoccidioides > Paracoccidioides lutzii. Next base: position 87,355 of record NW_015440996.1, read on the forward strand.
AAGAATTGCAGCTTCAACTTCAATTGGAGGGGCTCCGCGCTCAGAATGACAGGGCCATGATGCCTGCAAATCCGCCGTCGGGTCGACCGTCGGCATGGGATCTGAACTTGAGGTCCCGAATGCAATATAACCTCTATGACCCGGATAGCCGCGTCGGCAAGGCGATCAGCCAGTTCAAACAGGACACTAAGTATGCCACCAAGCCAAACGCTCTGGTCGGACCTTCGAATTACCTCTCCTGGCATGCGAATATGAAGGCCAAGCTAATTGACGCTCAATGCTGGGTTATATTGGAGGACAAGCAAGTCAAAAGCCCTGATGGAGACCCCGAATGGGCTCCTTTTTGGGAGGCCAAAAATCGCTGGCTTTACGCGTTCATTTCGAACGCGTTGGCAGCCAGCATTAGGCCCCGTTTTAATAAGTATGATGAGGGCAGGATCGCTTATTCCCTTTGGCATGCGGTTGAGGAAGAGTTCTCCATCCCGAGAACACAGCTCTGCAGGGAAGCAGTCCTGGCATTTACATCAATGGGTGGTGTCCAAGTCACTGACGTACACACGTTTTTCGATAAGTTCAATGACGTTATTATGAAATTGGAAATACTCGATATTTTACTGCCAAATGACGTGGTATTCCACGTGTTCTATTCTGCACTTCCCAATATATGGCGAAACTACGTGCAAAAGAAAATTGAGGAGGTACAAGAGTCCAAATCGAAGTCTGTCGTGTTGGACGTTCATTCGATCATGGAGGAAATACGCTCTCAATTGAACCCCCCCAAAGAGGCAAAGAAGGCCGCCCAGGCGGCTAATTCTTCAGCCAACGTGGCTCAGGCTGAAAATGCAGCTGCAGGTTCCAATAACAGCAGCAACATCCAAAATAATTCAGCCCATGGGGGCCGACCCGGGGGACGCGGAGGCTATCGAATGGGCAGACATTCAAATTTCAACCTCCCAATCTGCCCGGAATGCGAGCATCGTCATGGCGGGCTCTGCTGGGCAGCCAATCCGGATAGCGCCCCCGAAGAATGGAGGACCGCCAACGCAGCGAGAATAGGAAAATATAATAATAAGAAGAGTAGTGGGGGCAAAAAGGCCCCACCAACTGCAAATGGCAGCTCTGAGACGTTCCAAATGGCAAATCTAGTGCAGGTCATTGGGGTGCCTGCGTACTCTGCTGAACCAATCGCCAACCTGCTCACCATATGGGATAGCGGGGCCGGATGTCATATTGCATGTGATCAATCGCGATTTTCCCAAATAACAGAGGTTAGTGGCCCTACGATTCAAGTGGCCAATAAGGCTACTTTGAAGGTTCAAGGGATCGGGGTCGCCTCCATCCCAGTCGGGGAAAGATTAATTGAATTTGACCACATCTATTTGGTGCCAGGCTTATCCGCCAACCTCATATCCGCTGGCCTATTGGAGCGCCAGGGCTATATTCACCATGATCTGCAGGTGGACACTGGAAATTACTTTGAGATAATAGCACCTACAGGAAACGACATCTTCTTCGCGAATTTGAATTCCAATAATATATATGTTCTATCTGACACCCCCCCTATGTTCGGGGGTATTATGAATGATCTGGAGCTTGGACCACTGGCATACTTGGCAGTCCCAAAGCCCAGGGCGATTTCAACAGATTATGATCCGAACGCTGCATCACTGAGTCTTTTCAACCGTGATGACGTGGAGCAGCTAATTAACCTGAAGGATCCGGATACCGATACCTTCATTTTGTCCCCACCAACCCGACTACCCGCCATTATGCCGAAGCAGCTACCGATTGACGAGTGGCACCGGCAATTGGGCCATATTGGCGAGGAGAATCTAATTAAAATGTCGCGGGAGCCCCGTTTCGGAATCGCCATCATCAGCCCAAAGAAGCTCTCATTCTGCGCCATGTGCGTTAAAGCCAAGCATAAACGTGCAAGTTATAAAAACGCCCCGCTACACTGTGCCATCCGCAAAGGTCTTAAGATCTGGGTGGACCTATTTGGGGGTGGAGAAACGCTTGGTAATGAAGAAGATACACCATCTTATTCAGGTAAGAAGCTCGCGATGGTGATCACTGATGATGCCACACAAATGCAGTGGACCTTCCTATTGGAGCGCCGCAATGAGGCTCTAAAATACATACAGACCTTCAACCAATTTATGAAGAATCTGCTCAATCGCGGTGTTGCGATTATCCACTCTGACCGCGGTGAGTTGAATTCAAACGCCGCAGCCACCTATATGATGAGTGAGGGTATTAAATGGGAACCAACCCCGCCCCACACTCCGCAGCAAGATGGTGTGTCCGAACGTTCTATTGGCCTGATTATCGAAAAAGCCCGAACATTATTAATAGATTCCTCCTCCCCCCCCCCAGATGTGGGGCGAGGCGGTAATTGCAGCGACTGAAATGCTTAACCTTATGCCAACATCAGCCAAGCTCTATAACAGTGTAGAGGATCCGGATCCGAAGCCGGTTACTCCATATGAAGCTTGGCTCGGGGCCCTGCCCTCTGCACGCGGGATTCACCGATGGGGGTGCAAGGCTTATTTAAAAATAGTGCCCAAGCCGAATATGAAGATGGCCTCACGATCACAGGAGCTTATATTTACAGGCTATGATGGCTTTACTAATTATAGATTGGTCGATCCTTCTAACAGTCGCCTTTACACATCGAAAGACATGATATTTCAAGAAGATCTCCATTTGGCGGATCCTCTGGCCCCGCCTGAGCAAGGTGCCAAGAACCTGCCTTCCGCCGCCCGCGTGGCCGCGGTTGCAATCCCCTCCACCCAACATGATTTATCAACAGACAATTTCATGGTGGACAGGGAGTTTCTATCTGCCCCTCCAGTATTTCTACACCCTACAAATAATTGGTGGATAGACTATGAGATTACTGCGCAGATTCCAACATTTTTGGTGCGGAACACTACTGCCCTCCCAGGGTCCACTTTAGAGATGGAGGATCCTCCAATGCCCACTGAGAATATTACTTCAGTGGGGGAGGCCTCAGTGGGGGATTTCACCAACAATTCGACTGACATCCCCGCAGACCCCGAGATCGCCGATTTGCCAGTTCTGAAGAACCTCACCCGGGCTCGGGCGTCTGCAGATTGGAAATATTACTTCCATGCCTGCGTTAAGGAGATTAACCGCCTCAAGCAGATTGGTGCATGGCGGCTAGTTGAAAGGACCCCAGATATGATGATTCTATGTGGCCAATGGGTGTTCGACAAAAAGATTAATAATGCGGGTAGAATCAACCGATATAAGGCCCGCTGGGTAGTCTGCGGCAATTATCAAGAAAAGGGTGTCAACTATTCGAAGACATTCGCACCAGTTGTATCAGCCTCCACCTCCCGAGCACTTATGGTGATCTCAGTATCCTGAGGATGGCACGTTCTGCAGATTGACATGGTTACGGCATTCTTAAATGCCCAGCTTCCTGCCAATGAACGTATATATATGCACCAACCCGCCGGGTTCCGCGAGGGACGCGGTGATCTGGTATGCGAATTGATGCAGGGACTGTATGGCCTGAAGCAAGCAGCACTATTATGGTATGAGGAGCTGCAAAAAATGCTATTGGAAACAGGCTTCCGCGTCAGTCCTCATGACACTGGTTTTTTCATAAATGACGTCCGCAAGGTCTATATAACCATCTATGTGGATGATGTTCGCCTATACGGCCCGAATATATTGGATATTGAATGGACAAAAGCCCAGATCGCCGCTAATTATGAGATCAAGGATGTGGGCGATTCGAACTGGTATTTGGGTATGAAGATTGATCGGGATGCTGAATCATTATCGCTGTCCCAGCCACTGTTCATAAAGAACCTGCTTGAGGAATTTTCAATGGATGACTGCCACCCAACATCCTCCCCTATGGAGGAGAATGTTGATTTCATGAGTGATAATGAAGAACCAATTGCTTATACAGCGGAATTTACATTACATTCCTACCAATCAGGGGTTGGCTCTCTGCAATATCTCGCTGCCAACAGACGCCCTGATATAAGCTTCACCGCTGGCTTCCTAGGGAGATTCAGCTCCCGCCCTACCTCGAAGAATTGGGTGGCATTCAAACAAATTCTTAGATATCTACAAGGCACTCCCGACATAGGTGTGTCCTACCAAAAAGACGCGGATATAGAACCTGTGGCGTTTGCTGATGCTGATTGGGCGGGCCGCGATCCGGGTTCCCGCTCCACCACCAGATATGTCATTTATATGGCAGGGGGTCCCGTTGCTTGGCGAAGCAGCAAGCAGACGGGCATTTCAAAATCATCTACCGAGGCTGAATATATCGCATCCTCGGAGGCCGCCTATGAGCTTGTCTGCCTCCGGGAATTGCTGGAGGATGCCGGCTTTGTACCGTCCCGGCTCAATAATCTTGATGATAATGACGGCCCGATCGAATCACCGGCCAATAAGCTAGTGTATACGATTCGGGCGGATAATAAATCGGTGATTGAACTGGCCAAGAGTGAGGCTATTCCGCGCCGATCTAAGCATATAGAGGTCCGCTTCCATACTCTTCGGGATCTCGTCCGCAAGAATGAGATCTTGATTGATTACGTCCCGTCCGCCGAGAACGCGGCAGACGGGCTGACCAAGCCGCTTGGGGCGACTAGATACGCCCTATGGCGGCAGATAGTAGAAGACGCGGTAAGCGGGCGGAAATGATTATATGGAGGAAATGACTGGTTTTTCAACAATATGGGTTTTCCAGTCAAATCATGTACCGATACCTAGCTACAGGCTATTTTTTGTATGTAATCTCGCGTACAGTTACATCGGTGAGTGGGGGTGTCAGGCCTATCCGCCTTCTTACGTAATCCGCACCGTATATAACTTCCGCGTAGCTAGCGATCGCTTCATAATCAATCAAGCAATCTATCCTTCACAATATATATATATACCCTGGTAGTTTTACCATTTCCATGTCTTTCAGGAAAAGGGCTAATTACTAGCAGAACTAAAGCTGCGTTTCATAGATGTTGACAAAAGTTCCTACTAGATGAATAGAAATTGCAATGATTAACTATAATAACTACCATTATAAGAACTATCTCTTCTTCCTGTGAGATCTTAAATTTCCCCTGAAACAATACGAATTTTGAATGACCATATACAGACGTATGCTTTTCATGTAACCATGTGGCATTAACGTAGCTGGGAAGTTAGAAACTCTCCCCTCTTGGGTGAGTCTGTAACCCGTGGGGCGTGTCCATGGGTTCAAAGTGGCATAAAGTTCTTATTTTTCTGGTTGGCAGGCAGTCAAAACTGTAGTTACCAATAACTAAACTGCGCTGCTTCGCGTAGGGATAGTTATTTTGTCAATATCCCCCAGACCATCCAACCTCAATCCGCGTTTCCTAGCTGTCACTGTCAATCTCACAGTCTCCTTTCCGTCAAACGTCCACGGAAGTTGAGGTCGGTTTAAAACCCTCGAATGTCTTTGAACTCTTCTACTGGGATAAATCTTTTCCTTTTTTTCCTTTTTCTTTTTGATTCATCAAATTTGTTGTTGCGAATCAGAGAATCTCTCTTCTTAGATATGACAGGCTCGTTCCTACGTGAGAACCGGCATCAAAATGGGTGGTAGGCAGTTATCCTGTCAAACGCAATTATCACCAAAATGCACCCAAGTTATATGGAACAGGGATGCTGTGTCGAGCGCTGCGAGCACAGAACCATTGTATATCCTCATATTCTGCTGGCCCGTAGCTCATCCATTCATTCAAATCTGCGGATTCGCATATACTGCCTCTCGATCTGCCCCTCCCTCTGTTTTCAAAGTTGGATGCTCTTATGTATTCCCTCTCAGTCTGCCTAGCACTCCCCTCTCAAAACTGTATATTCTGCTTCCCTGTGCTGCTTAACCACTCTCCCGGGTCATATATTCTGATATGGTGCCAGCACACCGGAATAAAATTACTCCAAGCTGAAGTTTTGATGGGATGCTGTGCGTGCGAGGCTATCTGTCATCTAAGGGTTTTCATGGACTCCCCAAGGAATTTCTTCGTAAAATGAATAAAAATATACACCTCAGCTCCTTGTCATGTCAAGATACACTGAAGGCAAGTAATCATTTCCCGTAAAAATCAAGAAGGAAAGAAAATAAAAATGAAAAATGAAAGCTATAATGATTTTTAATATGGCAGCCTTGGAGGTTCGGGAGTCCATCATGCAGAGTGCAGTGAGCACTACAAAGAGCAACACAACAACAGAGTGAGAAACAAGAACAACATTCTTTGCAACATATTAGTTAGTATAAATAATATTTTAGATATAGAAAGCCTCATCTGTCTGAGACTCCTAAAACTGTAGCATCTGGGAAGGGAGGCGGTTATTTTCAAATCGGTCTTCGAACCAAGGAGCGTGTTCCAAGAATACTTGCCTCGTTTATGTGTTATTATTAAACATTGCCATTGCAACTATATATACAGGTACATGTACATACTTGGTGGTATAGCGCAGAGGGTCACTATATCAACCTTTTGAATCCTGCATTGACCAAAATGTTTGCAAGATTAGGAGGCATGGCCCCCTTTTCAACGCACAGTGTGTCAATCACTCAACAAAACAAGTCTTTGACGACCATGTCCACAGCGTGATAACTTCTTTCAATAGTGCAGCACCACAAGAGCAAGTAACTCTGCAATTATTAATATCAAATTGATAAAAATGCATCAGTCGTGCGTTGCTTTTTTATTTTTTTTATTTTTTAGTTTTTTTATTTATTTATTTACTTACTTATTTATTTATTTTGAGACACCATTTACTCACATACACGCGATGGACGGTGATATCGCAACGCTCATTGCTCAATTTTGCCGGGAACAGAGCCGGCCCTCTGACTCCTTGCAGCTCCTCTTTTGCACCCAACAGTATGGGAACCGTGTGAAGTATCTAGAATCCTGCGATCACTCATCCGGAAATTCGTCACAAAAAAATTAATACAGGATTTTCTTCTGATGGCGTGAATTACCACGGGAGGATATCCGCACTACCCGACTCCTTCATGACATCATGACCCGCTCGATGGTTGCCCCGCAGCGGATGTTTGTCACGAATTTCAACGCAGCAGGAGTCATTAGCTTAAAAACTCCCGCTTCAATTTGTCCTCTAGCTTCCTCCCTAGAGATCTCATGGGGGTTTACCGCATCAATTCAAAATTTCAGGTTGCCAAACATATCTCCCCCAATTGGCCATCGGAAACTGAAATTTGAAACCTAACATGTCCCGACCCCTGAAAACCGACTCCTGGATCGTTGACGGCTCCAATGGCTTCGAGAGCCTGACAGTCCAACGAGGTGTGCCCATCCCCGAACTGGGAGATTATGACTGCCTCATCCAAATTCAGGCCGTCTCCCTCAACTACCGCGATCTCATCATTCCAAAGGTAAGAAGAAGAAAGAAGAGAAAAAAAAAAAAAAAAAAAAAAAAAGGACCCCCAGCCCCAAGTCCGCCCACAGCATTAGCCAACACACTAACCAACCAACCAACCAAAACCAAAATATCACAGGGCCTCTACCCGTTCCCCCTCAGCCTCCCGCGCGTCCCCTGCTCCGACGGCGCCGGCATAATCCTCGCCACAGGCCCGCGCGTCACCCAATGGCGCCGCGGCGACCGCGTCTGCACCCTCTTCAACCAAACCCACCAAGCAAACCCCATAACCCCGGAGTCCATGAACTCCGGCCTAGGCGGCGTGATCGACGGCACCCTGCGCAAATACGCCGTGCTCCCCGAATACGGCCTCGTGCGGGCGCCGGCCAACCTGAACCCGATCGAGGCGAGTACGCTCAGCTGCGCGCCGCTGACGGCCTGGAATGCGCTGTACGGGCTGCTGCCGCTGAAGGCGGGGGATGTGGTGCTGACGCAGGGAACGGGGGGTGTGAGTTTGGCGGCGGTGCAGTTTGCGGTTGCGGCGGGGGCCATGGTGATTGCGACGACGTCATCGTCGGAGAAGATGGAGAGGTTGATGAGGATGGGCGTGCAGCATGTTATTAATTATAAGACTACGCCGGAGTGGGGGGAGGTTGCCAAGTCGCATACGCCTGGTGGGCGTGGGGTGGATCATGTTGTAGAGGTCGGGGGCCCGGGGACTATGGCACAGAGTCTCAAGGCTGTGCGGAAGGAAGGGGTTATCACAATTATTGGGTTCTTGGGGGGGGCGGGGGGCAAAGGGGGCAAGAAGGAGCCGAGCATTTTGGATCCGTTGGTTGAGGTTTGCACGGTGAGGGGAATACTGGTTGGTTCACGGCAGCAGATGAAGGATATGGTGAGAGCGATTGAGGTGAATAAGATACGACCAGTGGTTGATGAGAAGGTGTTTGGGTTTGAGGAGGCGAGGGACGCGTATCAGTACCAGTGGGACCAGAAGCATTTCGGAAAGGTGGTTATTAAGGTAGAGGATTGATTCTTTCTTTCTTATGTAAGGGTGTTTGATGTTGGTGGGTAACTATGGGATGAGATGAAAAGCGTTAGTTACAGGGAGAATCAACGAGCTGAGTAACTATTCATTCAGTTTTCAAGAGTAATAATAGTTTGGTATGAACCGAATGGCACTTGAAACCAGCAATTCAGCCCATCAACTAATATATACTCAACACACAGATAGAGCAAAAGTAGAGCCTCCCCTCCTTGAAGCTGAGGTGCGACCAAAGAAACATATCCCAAGTTTCCTGAGCAAGGTATTTTCCATTGCCTTCAAATTACAAATTGAAATGACAAGCGCCCGGATTTTCCTCCTATCAGATCGATTTGCGAATTATTTATCTGGTCCAATGGCCGTGGACTAAAAATATCCCCAACCCACCAATTCACAATCCAGAAAGGTCTGGTTGCATGCAGAGACAAAAAAGAAAAAAAAGAAAAGTAAAGAAAGAGAGAAAAAGAAGATGCGCCGCATGACCTCCGCGGTGAGGACACAGACAGGCACAGACAGGGACAGGGAAATTAACTGCATTCATGGATGGAATCGAACTGAAATCCAAAAGGGAAATAAACATATATGGAGGAGGTGGATTTGCTCAGACGACAAATAACTGCAATATCTGAAGCAATCTCCAACCATCTTCATGCTCATGCTCATGCTCATGCTCATGCTCATGCTCAAATGGCTCTCCGGCTTATCTATCTTCGCGCAGGCTGTAATTAACTTAACACCTGGTAGCTGATTATCTCAACCTGTTGCGGGGTAATTAGCTATGGATCCCGTCAACAGCAAGCGAACCAACCGCAGCCTTGGGAAATCTTCGGTCTTCCCAAACCAATCCCCACCCGGCGGAGTCCCGCAGATGACTGCGTCTTGCGGTGAAATTGACGTATCATAGCGAGAGGCGTCCTGCAGCTTTCCTCATAGCCGGTGGCCACGGAAGACATGGTTGGCTCAATTGGTGTATTTATTTTATAAGGCGGTTCAAGTGCCGTTGCGCCGGCCAATTCTTTCACTTTTTTTTTTTTTTTTTTTTAAAAAAAAAAAAAAAAAAAAAGAAAGAAAAGAAAAATTCTCTCTTTTTCATTTGCTGCCCCATGTTCACTTATTTTATTGAGGGTTTGTTGCGTGTGTGTATGTGCCGGGATGTTATTTGTCTCATCTTGTCTGCAACGTTCCTCTGCCCTGAGACTCGCAGTGCCCCTGTTCCCGGTTCCCAGTAACAGGTCGTCCTATCTCTAACTCCAGAATTTCGCCTCTACATCAAGACGTGAGGGAGGGATCCCGGAGTGTAATCCAGACAGACTGTAAATCCTGATGTACCAGATGTATCCATGGATGATTTGAGTATGGAAGCTCTCCTTCCGCCCCGCTGGGTCGAAGAGAAGCAGTAAGGCCAACTCGGCTGGGCTTTAACTAAAGAGATGAAATATACGCCGTGGATGAAAAATATGAAAAGAAGATGCTTCGTATAAATATCGCGGTCACAGTCGCCATCAGATAACTGTACGATAGCTTATACAGCCATTCATCCCCATCCCCACAGCCTGCAGCCGTATCCCTATCATATTTACTCCTCCTAAACTCCTCATCCTGTACTGCGTCTGCATACTCGGCGCAGACTCTCACTCTCTCTCACCCACTCTCGCTTCTCGAATTAATTCTGGTGTCCGTTCAATCAAAACTTCCCCCGCGTTTTCCGTCCGCAGTTCTCTTTGTTCGTCTACTTCTACTTCTTCTACTACCACTGCTGCTGCTGCTGCTGCTGCTGCTGCTTCTCCAATTACAAAAAGAAAAACAGCAGCATCTCAGCACGGGACCAGTCCAAATTTTCCCAGCTAACACTTTTATATCTCCTCCACCCGTTTTCTTCTCTTTTTTCATTTCATTTCATTTCATTTCTTATTCTACTTGTATCCCTCTATGCTCACTATTCCTCATCTTTGCTTCTCGTGGTTGAATATTAGTTAACTACCAAGATATCCTAGCCAGGACACAATCTCTTTCTCTCCGAACCTGCACCACTCAGCCTCACACTGCTCATATTTATCCCACATCATCCCCCCCACCCTTTTACACTTACACTCTCCTCTTACACCTCTCTACGTGTCCCTCGCACACAAGATCCCGTGATTGATGAGGCTTCCCTTCTCCTCCCGCTCGTAGAGCCCCGGTGTGTGCGTGTGTGTGTGTGTGTGTGTGTGGCGTGTGTCCATCATCCCAATTCCCCTTATTTCCATTCCCCTCTCCCTGCCCTCACCCCAACCCCCCCCAAAAATCCACACACACACCCTCCCAAATCAATCCACATGCCCCAACCCACAACAATCGCGATCGTCAACGCCTCCGGCCGCCAAGCCGCCTCTCTGATCCGTGTCGCTTCAGCCGTCGGCTACCACGTCCGCGCCCAAATCCACTCCCTCGAAGGCATCATCGCCTCCGAACTCGCCGCCCTCCCCAACGTCACCCTCTTCCAGGGCCCCCTGCTAAACAATGACAAACTCATAACCACCCTGTTCGAAGGGGCCAATTTGGCCTTTATAAATACCACGTCACAGGCCGGGGACGAGGTGGTGATTGGTCGTGCGTTGGCGGATGCAGCGTTGCGCGCGGGCTCAGTGACACATTATATTTATAGTTCTATGCCGGATCATGCGGCGCATGCGTATGGTAACAATGGGAATGGGAATCATGCGCAGGGTTGGATTTCGCTGCCGCTGTGGAGTTGCAAGTTTGCGGTTGAGAACTATGTGCGCCAATTAGGACTGCCGGCCACCTTTGTCTATGCGGGTATTTACAACAATAACTTCACGAGCTTGCCATATCCCCTCTTCCAGATGGAACTGTTGGAGAATGGCTCGTTCGAATGGCGCGCGCCCTTTCACCCGGATATCCCTCTCCCCTGGCTAGATGCAGAGCACGACGTTGGTCCGGCCGTGCTGCAGATTTTCAAAGACGGACCGAAGAAATGGGGTGGACGTCGGTATGTATAAATTATTCCAAAAACATTTTGATCCCTATGCTTCCCAAACCAGAAAAACAAAAACTTTACCACAAATACCAAACCCGAACCCAAACCTAAAAAAACAAAATCACTAACCCCTCCCAACACCGCCCCATCCAGAATCGCCCTCTCCTTCGAAACTCTGACCCCAAACCAAGTCTGCGCCGCCTTCTCCCGCGCCCTCCACCGGCCTTGCAGATACATCCACTCCCCCAAAATCGACATAAAAGTCTCCATTCCCGCTGGCTACCGCGAGCACCTGGAAGGCATAGAGGTGCTCTTCGGCCAGATGAATGCGCCCTATTTCCCGCTGCCGGAGTTTATGGAGGAGTCACCGCCGGTTATGGGGAAGGGGAATGAGGTTGGTCCCGACGGGACGAGTGTTGATGTTGGTGTTGGTGAGCAGACGGGTAAAGGGCCTGCGGAACCCTATGGTGGAATTAAGTCGCTGGGCTTGGTGGATGGGGCGAGGAGTTTGTGGGAGGGGTGGAGGGATATGGAGGAGTATGCTAGGGAGGTTTTCCCGGTGGAGGAGGAGGCGAATGGGTTGGATTGGATGATATAGGGAGAAATTTACTTTTCTTTTCCTTTCTTTTTCTTTTCCTTTTTCTCTTATTCTTTTTCTCTTTTTTGCTCTTGTTTGGTTGTTTTGTGGTGTGATATACGATGGATTGAAATGGATTGAAATGATAGAGCAATGAACTTGGCAATTTTGCATGGGAATGCAATGTGATGATGGATGGAATGCACAATGATTTTTGTGAAATAAGAAGGAAATACAGATATTATTGAGAAATGATTTTCCCTCCTATTCTTCTGTCTGTCTGCATTTTGAATTTGTTGTATGGAGTTTAAACTTCTTCACATACTTTCCAATGTCACAGGTTTCAGTATATATACAATGCATATATTGTCCAAGGGTGGGTGGGAAGATTCAGATCTAAAAACATCTTAAGGTGTTCAAATAGGAGGATGAGGAGATCTGCTGGAAGGAAGAGTTGTTTGTCATCTCTGTGTTGTGCTTTTTCTTTCCGCTTCTAATGTTTCCTTTATATTCACTCGATTTTGAGACTTCCTTTTTCTTGTCATCCATCTCAAACTTAAGCGTGATAAAGAACGCGACTGGCTATCCCCTCGTCCGTAGGTTTATTTTCCAAATTAGCACTGTCTCAATCCTGCTTAACTATTTTGCAGCTTCTGATCGAGTGATTTAGGTGCTTTTGGTTCAACTCATTGACTGTATTGATGAAATGTGTAAACTCTAAGGATTTTGTGTTGCTTTACTAATTAGATTCAGACAATTTATGAAATTTTGTTTAACATTTAACTTTCTTATTTATCTATTGTTTTTTTGATTTAAATTTTATTTATATTAATAATAAGCATAAATTAACTAACTATTTTAATTAAAAATTTATTAATAATTAATAATTATAATTACTTATCTATTTATTTAAAATATATATAATTAATAACTATAATATTTATTTAATTATATTAAAATTTAATTATTTTAAAAATTTAATTTATATATATAATATAAAATTATATAATTTTATTTTAAAATAATATAATATTTAAATAAATATATTATATAAATAATAATTTTATATATATATATATTTAATATAATAAAAATTTATAAAAATAAAAAAATAAATAATAATAATAATAATTATATTTAAATTTAAAAAATTTTAATAATATTAATATATAAATAAATTTATAAAAAAAGATAATAAAATTTAAAAAATATAAATATATAATAATAAATAAAATATTTAAAATAAAATAATTTTTAAACTTTAATATTTATTAATAATATAAATTAAATAATAATTTTATTTAATTTTAAAACTTATTCTAAATATAATTTTTAATTTTTTATATTTTTATTTAAAAATTTTAATTTTAATTTTATTTTATATTTTATATAATAAATATTTTTTTAAAATTTAATTTATTATTAAAATATAATTTTTTATTTTTTAAATAAAATTAAAAATAATTTTTTAAATTATTTTCATTATTAAATTTATTTTTTTAATAATTATATAATTTAATATTTAAATTAATAAATTTAAATATTTTTATCTTTTAATTTAAAATTTTATTATTTTTTAAATTAAATTATAATTTATTTAATAATTTTTTATCTTATATTTTTTTAATTTTTTAATTATTATTTAATTATAAAAAAAAATTTATATATTATTAATAAGAAAATATTTAAAAATTAATCTATAAACTATTATATAAATATCTTTTAAATTATAAATAATTATATTAATTATAACTTATTTTCTAAATATATTTTAAAGTATATTAAATATAAAGTTATTTTAATATATTTTTATCTATTTTTTAGATTATTTAAATATATTACTAGA
>NW_015440997.1:0-24094 GCF_000150705.2 Paracoccidioides lutzii
TCTAACTAATCAAAGGGTAATTATAAGATTATAAATAGTTTGATCTTCAGATTATTTTAAAGTCTGATACTTCAACTCATAGTTCTAATATATTTTATCAGAGTCAATAATCTTAGCATAAATTCAATTATAGAATTGATCTCAGATGATTGATATCTTTAGTTTCATATAGTATTATTATCATTTTTATTATAATTTGATATTAACATATATTACTGCTTCAAAAATCTTATATATGATGTTAAAACTCTCTATACTAGCTTTTTACTCTCACACTGCTTATTTCACACTGCTTATCATACTACTTACTAAAGTATTTATCTTTACATTGCTTATTAAAGTACTTTAAAATTAGCATTTTTTAAAAAATCAGCATAGATCAAATATTTCTCAAAAATTAGTTTTTTAGAATCAGCACTTTCTGAAGAATAGAATTAGTATTTTATAAAAAATTAGATAACTATATTATTAATTTTTATTTTTATAAAACATTATTGATAAAATCTATTACTACTCATTTATATACATAATCATTCTAAATTTTTAAAGTTTTTTTAAAAAATTTAGTGATTAACTACTATTCAATTCTATATCTTTATTTCATTTATTATTATTTTTTTCTTTTTATAGTACACACAGGGTCTACATATCTACTCTTTTATAATTTTAGTTATAGAGCTTTTTACACTTTTTTTAAATACTTAGTTTATTTATCTTATCGTTCTTATAGTTTTTAATCACTCTAAGAGACGGTATCTATTAAATTTATAATAATAGATATAAAATATAATTTATAAACTGATATCTCACATATAATATTTAATAAAGAAGTTTATATAGAAGAAACTTTTTATAAATAATCATTAAATCTGACTTCAGAAAAAAATATTGAAGTATCTATTACATCAGTTGATTAAAAAATTTAGATAATTTAATAAGATCAAGAATATCAAAAGATATATAAAAAAATTCTTAAACTACAATAATAAGTCAATAGTTTTATTGCAGAACTTCAAATATCTAGAGACAAATAGCACAGAGCAGAGTCAACAAATTACACTATTAGTATTAATCTCATTTCTTTTAATTCTCATTCTATATTAATTTAAAAACTCTTAAATAAGTTTAAAATAAAAAGTTTTTAATAAATTAAAAGACTTTATCTTCTTAAATCTTGTTTTCTATATCTATCAAAGATAATAATTTAAAGATGATGATGAATATAAGATTTTCAAAGTAGTAAAATATTTTAATATTAAACTACAACAGAAATAATAATAATAATACATTAAATAAAAGATATTAATTATTTAAAATAAATTCTATAATTGAATTTATACTAATATCATTGACTTAGATAAGATAAGTTAGAACTATGAGTTGAAGTATCAGATATTGAGACAATCTGAAAATAAAACTGTTTATAATTTTATATTTACTCTTTAGTCAATTAAGAGTTATCTTCTTGAGAAAAATAATAATTATCAGTAAAAGATATATTTATTTAATAAGATTCAACTCTCATTTTATGTAGAATTTGAGAGATATATAGACTATATAATAGAAGAGCACTACTTACAGAAAAGATTCACACAATAATATATCTTTAATACTTAAATAGAAAAGTCAAAAATATAAAGAATACTTTAATATTTGATGTGATATTTATTAAAGTTTCACACACTTTAATATAGACTATAAAACTCAAAAGAATAAGTTCTTTGAAGATAAATTCTGAATTTCAAAATCTTTATTAAAATTTTTTTTTAAATCAAATTTTAAAAATATAAAAACTAAAATAAAAAGTATTATTTAAATTATAATAATAACTTTTAGCATACTCAAAAACTAATAATTATTAAGTTTAATTTTTTCTTTTTATCTATATTTCAATATTTATAAAAGATATATTAATTATTACTTTTATAGAGTCTAAAGCTCAGTCAAATTTTATTAGTAAATTATGAGTTAAATTATATAAATTACAATCAACAGAGTATAAATTATGTATAATAGATAAAATTGATAATTATTAAATACACTCATTTAAAATTATCAATCTAGAGATAAAAGTCTCAGATACTAATAAAATTATAATCAGAGAATCTTACTTCTTTTATATTATTAAATGTTCAGATTATGATATAATATTAAAATTTTTTTAACTCAATCAATTTAATTTCTTTATTTATTAAAAGGATAAAAATTTTATTTTCAATAAAAAATAAATAATTAAAAGATAAATATGAGTGCAATAGATACTACAAATAAATTATTTAATAAAGTTACTAGCTATATACTTATAATAGTATTTGCTTTAATTTTATATATCTTTAAGTCTCTCATTAGAATTTTTAAAAAATCTATATTTATTTGAGCTTAATATCAGAGATTCTCAGATCGATTTACTGACTTCTGAATCTTTCTTTGAAAGTGTTATACTTTTTGAATGATAGCTTATTCTTAAATATAATTTTTATTAATGATCTACCTGAATATGTCTGACTATATATATATCTTTTCTCTGAAGAAGTGTGTTCAATATATTTATATTTGATATAAAGCGCTCAATTGATTTAAAGAAAAAAGTCAGACTCTCATTTATATCTATTTATAATTTTTCTGAAATAGAGCTGAAAACTTTTCAAAATTATTTAAATATTATATTGAAAAAAGATTGAATTTTATTTCTTAGAACTCTATAGATATTTTTATTTTCTTTATTTTAAAGAAGAACAAAGATCTATAAATTTGTATAGACTACAAAGATTTAAATTATTTTATAATTAAAAAGACATATTTATTATTTCTTATGAGTGAGATATAAGATAGACTCTCTAAAATATAAATTTTCTCTAAAAGTGATATTAAAGTTATTTATTATAGAATATATATTTAGTATAGTAATAGATGAAAAATTGCATTTTAGATACAATATGATCACTTTAAATATAATAATATATTTTTTGAGCTCATAAATATCTCTATTATTTTTTATATTTATATAAACTATATTTTAGCATATTTTTTTAATATATACTGTGTGATTTATATAAATAACATTTTTATTTATTTAAACTCAATGAATAAGTATAATATGCATGTACAAAAGATATTTAAACATTTAGATTATGCAAATCTATTTGCAAAGTACACTAAATGTGAGTTTGTTAAAAGCAAAATCATTTTCCTATAATTTATTGATGAACTTCAGAGTGTTGAAATAAAATTATATCAATTAACAATTATTACAGAATAATTAGTATCAACTAGTGTTAAGAAAGTTCAAACTTCTTTTGTGAGGACACTAATGTAGATGAACTAAGTATTAAAAGGAAGGATGAGAAGCTCTATAACTACGATTATAGGAGGGTAGATATATAGATACTATGAGCACTATGAAGAGAAGAGAATAATAATAAATAAAATATATATATAGAATTAAATAATAGTTAACTATTGAATTTATTGAAGGAATTTTGAGGATTCAGAGTGTTTATATATATGAATAAATAGTAATAGATTTCATCTCTAATCTTTTATAAAATAGGAAATTGGCAATGCAGTAATCTAAATCTTCATGAAGTACTAATTTTATCTTTCAGAAAGTACTAATGCTAAAGAACTGATTTTTGAGAAGTGTTGATATGTGTCAATTCTAAATGTTGAATTTTAAGATGATGCTAATTATCTAGTACTTTGATAAGCAGTATGATGATAAGTGCTTTAATAAGCAATGTGATAAGCAGTGTGAGAGCAAGGAGCTAGTATAAAGAGTTTTGACATTATAGTTATCCTCTATTTTATAGATACTAATCTTAGAAGCTTTAAAAAATAGTTGTTTTCAAATATATATAATTGTGAGGTATTTATTAATATAGAGAATAATACTTATGATGTTTATTCAATGATGTTGAGGGACTGATTATGTGAGATGATTGTCATGAGAGTATTTATTTCTTATAAGAATAATGAGAGAAGATATTTTTTACTCTTTGAACTTTTCTTTTTTTATAATCTCACAATTAGAATCATTATATATTTTTTCCAGTTGCTGCTGTCTTTGATTATAAAGTTTTTCTTATTTCTTTTTTGTCTCTGTCAATATGATGAAATCAATTTCTGTATTCTTTAAGTAAGTTCTCCTGTTTTTAGTATATTTGATTTCATCACATATGTGATAACAGTTTAACAGATTTACTGAGTTATAGCTAATAATTATTTATTATATAACTGACTTTGTCTTAGAGATATTTTCTGTGAGTTATGCTTGCTCAAGCTAAGTAATTTATCTACGATGTATAATTATTTTCACTATAAAAAGCACTTTAGTCCTTGTTGTCTTGTGTATAAGTTATATACTCAAATAAATATAATACATCTTTAGCTTCTTTGCTCATTGTAATGATTAATAATTGTTTTATCTAGCTTGCTTTTTCTTCTGAGTTGAGTTGACTGCTTGCTCTTCAAAGCTTTTTAATCTTTAAAAAGTAAGTGAGATTAGTGAAGATCTCTCATTATTGAATCAAGCTGCTGTGTCTGATAGTAGTGTTGACAGCTTCCTCTCATGCTATTTATTTAGTGAAAGCTCATACTGCTGTTTTGATTAATATTATCTATTATACTTAAGACTAAATTGAGACTGCAGATGCACTAATAGTATTTTCTGAGAATAAAAAGTAAGAAAATAAGAAGAAAAAAGTTATATATGAGATAAAAAACTCTGAGTTGACTAAGAAGAAGAGTATTGAGTTTGAGAAAAAAAAGTATTACTACTTCTGAGCAATGTATAATGATTATGATGAATATATATAGAAATTAAGTCAGAAGAAATTAGAGATATACATTTGAGCTTTTGACTTGTTTAGATAATAGTAAAATAAATTTTTTTCTTAAGATTTGATAATTTTTAATACTTTGCTTACTTTATTAAAATTATACAAAAAAAAAAAAAAACTTATTTGAGAAAAAGTAATGAAAAGAATATATGTATGAGAAAGAATTAATACTTAGTATGCTTCTCAGAGTGAGTTCAGTGTACTTGTTACTATGATATCTGTTGTTTAAAAATATCTAATATCTTAATCTTTTAAATATTTTCAAAAGATTTTCATATATCATCAGAAAAGTTATAGCTCTTTCAGTATATATAATATTATTTTTTACTTTAATATTTTTTTTTTTTTAATATCTTCTCAACTTGAAATTATTTCTCATTATTTACTAGCTATGATGCTGAAGATGAAGTAGTATTATTTCTCATTTTATAAGATTCAAGTAGTTAAATATAAAATACAGAGTGTATATTCTGTATTGAGTGTGAAAGAAAGAGTTTGTATATCTGTGTATTTTAAGATTCAATAATTTAAAAGAATCAATAAATTTATAATTGAATTTTTTAGTGAGATGAAGTATATAAAAATTCTTTGCATTGAGAAGTACTCAGTTCCTCATATGAAAGTGTTTTGCACTATGTTTGAAGTTATTATATATATATTATATAGTTTTAATCTTCTTTAGTTGTTTTTGAATCTTTTTCTGTATTATTTATATTTTTTTGACTCAGTCAATTGTCTCAATTGAGCTTGAATAGAGTGAATTACTGACATCAATCTGAAGAGCAGATCTATTGCTGAGAAGTACATGAGCTTAAACTTCATTAATTGAGCTATATCATAAATTGTTATAGATAAACTGTGCTAAAAATAATTATTTATCTCAGTCATTCTGATGAAAATTTATGAAGTATTGAAGATAATACTCTAGTATATGATTCTGATATTCAGTTTGATTATCTGTCTGTAAATAAAAGATTGTGAATAGTCTTTATTTAATTATAAATAGATAATAAAAAGTTGATCAATATCAACTTATGAAAAGAGCTTCTCTGTCTGAAATATGATTTGTAAAGATATCAAAGATACTATAAATATGAGTATAGATAATGTTTGTAAAATCTTCTATAGTAATATCTTTTGTATATGAAATGTACAGAGCATATTTGATTAATATATCAAGTAAGACAAGAATTATATCCTAGTTCTTATCTAGCCAGATGATAACTGAGAAATTAATGATGAAGTTGATAGTGATATTTTATCATGAATTAATTAATATTGAAATTGAGTCAAGTTTATCATACTATTTGTAACAGCATACTTTCACTTTCTAGCAAGCACCATAAGCATGAACATATTTAGTGATATTCTGAGTAAGATTATGATAATAGTACGTACTTTGAACACATTCAATGAACTATTTTATGTTAAAATCACTCTCTTCTGAATTATAATAATTGATATAGATTACCTCTTTGATTAATATTTGTTACAGTAGATTATAGATTTTATGATTTATTAGAAGTAGACTATTATTTAAGATGATTTAGAATATATTATTACTCACAATTATATCTTTATTTTTTATTTTTTACTTTTTTACTATTATAAAAAAGTCTAATTTCTATACTATAACAAGAAGAGAGATGAAAGACTCTAACATATCTGTATATATAAATTCAAAAACAGTAGCAGTATTAATCAATAGTTTGAAAATATATTAATTTCTAAAATATCTTTTTGAAACTAGATTTTTCTCTCTCAGAGGTTCTCTGATCAGCATATTGAGTGATTTCAATAAATGTGATATGATCTTATTAATAAGCATTTGATGTGGTAATAAGAAGGAATTTACACTCAAAGTGAATTTTGAAAGAGATTCAGAGCTCAGAGTATTGAGATTAAGAGATTTCATATGAAGTGTGTACTGTTTGATTATAGACCTATGAGCAGTTAATAAGAATTATAAGTTTTTTATGAGAGTTAAATTTTTAATTTTATTTGACACTGTGATAAAGCTTTTGTTACAAGATATAAAGTATAATCTTATCATAAAAAGTATCAATATAATCTGCATGGTGACTGAGTTCATCAGCTGAGTTTTGTTTATCTTAGTGATGATGCAGAATGAAATCATATACTGACAGTGCTTCTGTTTATCTAGACTGATATTAATTTAGTAATTTAGTTATTATAAAATACTAAAGATTGATATAATCAAAATAGACAAAAATTAAATATTGACTCTTTTTCAGATAATAATATCAATTTTTAAAAGATGTAATAATTGCAAAAAGTTTTTTATTATAAGTATTTGTAAAGGGTTAAGCTCTAAGAACTAGAGGCTAGTCCTCCTATATAACAAGGATGAATTGCTTGAGAAAGGGAAGAAAAGAATGAGATGAGAACTCAAACTTAAGCAAGCTCACATAGCATGATCATGTGCGCACATGCAAATAATGACTAGGCTGAGTCAGCCAGCAGAGCAAATCTAGAGGTTCAACTTCTTATAATACCCCTCTTCTCCCTCTTTGTTGCAGGTCTATACAACTATTTAAAGTTCTCTTTATATCTAATTTTGCTTGCTGAGAGGCCTCCCAAGTATTCAAGGCCTTCACTTCTTGTAGAAGACTCACATTATTTCATATAGACTCAGCTCAACCTACTCATTTAACAAGATATTGCTTTTTTCTCTGATAGATTTATTCACTCTGAATTTCCTCAATCTCAAACTCAGGTCCTTCTGAGATCTCTATAGTGAGTGGCTATCAGTTGATTTGCCTCTGACTAGACAGGGGATCCATCACTGCAGCATATATGAGCTTTACATTAAAGATATTATAAATGCCAGATGAGACATTCAGTTAATAAGCATGAGATTCTATCTTTTCTAGCACAGTATATTGATTGTATTTCACATTCAGCTTCTTGCACAGATAATTAGTTCTCATGTTCTCTAAGCTCAATCAGATTTTATCTTCAGGTTGAAAGCTTGAAGCTTAGTCTCTTTGTCTATTCATATATTTCTCTTAAGATTGCTGAGTATTTATCATTTTTACTTGAGCTCACTTCAACACTTCATAGATCTTCCTCATATAATCATCTGCAAACTCAATGAGATTATATGACATTTCAACAGAGGGTGCATCAGCTATATCAATGAAGAAGATGTGAAAAAGATGTATTAAAAAGAACAGACTTATGTCTATTGAGACAGCATCTCTATTATTGATGATCAGCTCTGCTAGAAAGAGCCATTCACATCAGTCATTCTGTTGAAAGCTAATGTACTTGTGTAGATAGATTTTCATGGTCTGGTTCATTTGCTCTGTAGCTCTGTCAGTCTCTGAGTGATAGACTGTGAAGAGTCATCTCTTAATGTCTAATTTCTCACACACTCAAGTTCAAAACATGCTTGTGAAAGCTGACTCTTAATCTGACACTATCACTTTAAGAATGTCATGTTGAGGGATGATGTTGCAAAGGAACACTCTAGTCATTGTTTCTGCATTAGTTTTCTTAACTGCTTTTAATATAACTCCCTTGATCAGTCTGTCTGTTATAATCATGATGATTGTATATTCTTTAGAGCTTGATAAGTTCATGATAAAGTTCATGGAAAGCTTCTGCCATATGTGTTCAGAAATAAGAAGAGGCTTAAGCAGTCTCTGACATTGATCTCTTCATGTAATGTTTGATCTACAAAGATGACAGTTTCTGATTATTCTTCTCACATCAGTGGCATAGCCTGGCCAGTAGAACTCACATCTTAGAACATCTGCTATTTGCTCTCACCCAGGATGACTGGTAAGAGGTGAGTCATAAGTCTCATGCACTAACCTGGTTCAAAGAGGTTTGAAGTCTGGCACTTACTTATGATCTTGAAAGAGAAGCTACTTGTTCTTATTTAAAGAGCACTCAGAGACAGAGACTTTAATGCTGAGTTCAGAAGGAAATCTGAATCTTTTCTCATGAAGAATTTGCTTCAAATACTGCAGGATCTTGTCATTTTTATGAGTCTCATTTCACTGAGCTTGAAGAGACATCTCAAGTTCCACACTGGTGGCAGCCACTATTAGTTCCATTCCAGGTGCCAGTACATTAAACTTAAGTAGTTGAGCTTGTCTCTGCTTGATTCTCTCATCATTAGTGCCCTGTGGCATGTTCTGCTCTCTTCATGATAGAGTGTCTGATTCAGCATTCAACTTTTCTGACTGATAATCAATTCTGAAGTTAAATTGATAGAGAATATTTATTCAACATAGCTGTCTTTCATTTAGTCTGTGTGTAGTCATGAAGTATTCTAGATTCTTATAATCTATAAGAATCTTGAATTTCTTTACACTTTGTAGCTCAGTGTCTCATTTCTTTAAACACTCAATTATCACTAATAACTTCTTATCATGAATCTTATAGTTGCATTTCGCAGGTGAATGCTTGTGAGAGAAGAAGACACATGAGCATAGAATGCTCTGCTCATTATATTGTAGCAACACATCTCCTGAGATGTAATCTGAGAAGTTCATTTCCAATATAATCTCACAGTCAGAGTTGAATTGAAGCAGAATTGAAGTAGAGATAAACATTGATTTTAGACACTTAAAAGCTTCCTCAGCCTTGCTCATCCATAAAAAAAGAACATTCTTATATGTAAGAATTGTCAGTGAGGTCACAATCTTTGAGAAATCTCTGATAAATCATTTATAGAAATTGACAAAGTCTAAAAATCCTCATACATCTTTAAGAGTAGTAGATGTCACTCATTTCAAAACAGCTTTAACCTTCTCTGGATCTATTCATATACCCTTGCTCACTTCAATGATAAATTCAAGATATTTTATGCTGTTCACTTTGAACTCACTATTTCTGATGTCTGCCTGCAGGCCTGCTTCTCATAGATGCATAAGCATCTTTTGTACATGCTCACAATGCTCCTGTAAGCTTTTTGAGGAAAATATCAAGATGTCATCTAAATAGATTGAGCAGAAGTCGTCTAGATATCCATATAATGCTTAGTTGATATATTTTTGAAATGTGCTCAGAGTATTAGCCAAATCAAAGAGTGTAATCAGTCACTTAAATAGTCTGTATCTGGTTCTAAAGGCCATCATCCACTCATCACCTTCTGTGATTCAAATCTTATGAAAAGCTGCAATAATGTTCAGCTTAGTTAATCATTTAGTCTGTTCAATTCACTGTAGAGTCTCACTGATTAATGATAGAGAATATCAATTCTTTCAGGTGATTTTGTTAAGAGCTTGATAGTCTACACAGAATCTTAGCTCACTCTCAGACTTCTTTGTGAATAGTACAGAGATAGCTGCAGAGGAGTTGCTCACTCTAATAAAACTCTTATCTATATAATCTGTAAGAGTTTTTTGCAAAGCCAGTAGTTTCTCTTGAGATATATTATATAATAAGCTCCAAAGGGGTTGTTCTGCACTACTATTAGTCTTTTTAATCAGTTCAATTCCATGATCTCTACTTGAGTCACAAAGTGGGGGTAGAGCATCAGCAGCTTTCTTATTAAATATTTTCAAAAACTCATGATAATGTTCAGGTAGCTTTTCTCTAGAGTCAATCTTTGATTTCACTTCTAGAGTCTTTTGAATGTCAGTCAAACTGACAGTGAAGATCTTGATGTTTCACTTCTCTCAAGTGCTCACAAGCCTAGAGAAGCTTACAGCAGAGATAGGAATCACATCAGCTTTTGTATTTGAACTAGACTTTATCTCTATGCCACTCTCTTCAAATCTCACAATTCTTTAATGAGGGATTATGGTCACCTTTTGCTGGGCCAGCCAGGGGTTACCTAGATATATATCATAACTGTGTAATCTATTCACTACATAGAGAAAGGCTTGTTTAGTTATATGAACATCTATATCAATTTGAATGCCAGTCTCTATGCTTGTGGAGAGTTTCATGAAGTCTTTAAAGCCAGTTATTTTAACAAGAGGAATTTCAATGCATAGGAGCTTATGCTTGTTAATGCAGAATTGAGAAATAAGATCATAGACATTACATTTACTGTCTATCATTGCTCTAGTTAAAAAGGTATTATCTATTAGAGTATTGACAGTGAAGGGTTTGAATATCATCTTATATTTAAATCTTCTCTATTGCTTTCTCATAAGCTTCTTATTTTGCTTCTTCCAGTGTCTTTTGATTGGAGCTACTCTTTTCTCAAATCCTCACTCATATTCACATCATCATCATTCAGTACCAGCTTGAGGATCATATTAGCTATTGTGGGGGTAGCAGGATATCTGAGAGATTTAAACAGGCAGCTCTTAATCATATGATCTCCAGCTCCACATCTCAGACACAGGCCTTGCTCTCTTTATTGATTAACCTCTGTCTGATTTATTAATTTGATGTAGTGAATGCTTGGGGTCACAGCACCAGAAGAGAGATCTATCAGATCATTAGTGGAAGCTTGAGATCAGTTTCATCAATCAAGAACAGCATGATGAAGTAGAGAGTGTGAATTAGATATTGTATGATTCAAAGAAGATCTGCTCTCACAATGTTTAGACCATTGTCTTAAAGTCTTAAGCTCAGAGAGTTGATGATCAACTAATCTAAGCTCCTTGTAATAATTCTCATAGAGAGATGGTTCTCTTACACCCACCATGCCTTCTCTCAGCTCCATGCTTAGAGTGGATTTCAAATACCTCTTTTTAATGTGATCATTTCATCTGTGACCACCAGCTTCCAGCAGTAGCTGATTAAATTTGAGCAGAAAGTCAAAGAGAGCTCTTCTACTCTGTCATAGATTATTGAGCTTTTGCATAGTCTTTTTCTGTTGTGCAGAATCACTAAAGAGCATGTATGTCTGCTTCAGTAAGCTCTCTACTGTGAAGTTGATCTTGTTCTTATTATTCTCAATCTAGATGTAAACTCAAGCTGCTGCCATTTCTTCTAGTCTTGAGTATACATACTAAGCATATTCCTCATTATTATCTAAAGCTTTCTCATTGATCTTAAGTTTTGATTGAAGCTTTAGCTCTCACTGAGAGTAGTGCTCCAGATTAGAATCATCATACTTCTCACAGTGCAGTAGCTTGGTCTTTGGTCTTCTGACTGCAATGAGTGATTGTGAGTTCAATTGAGAAAGAGTTAATGTCAGAGTGTTCAAAGCTTGTCATAGATTAGCTATTTCAGCTTGCTGAGCTGCTATTAAATCTCTGTTCTCACATTGGACCTGTTCCTGCTATTGAAGAAAGGCTATTCATTGTTATTCAAAGCTGCTGAGGGTGTTCCTGCTTATTGCTTTATGTTGATTCATTTGTGTATTTGTTGTACAAGTCTGCTGCTTTATCTCATTTAGTTAGACATTTTCAATGTTGCTCATTCATTTGTTAGCATGATTGCTAACCTAGTCTATTCATATACCAGTGCTATCACTGAACTTCATGATGTAGGATTTAAGGCTCTCAATAGTCTATCATATGTCAGCACGTTTGCTGAGCTTTGTGATATAGGATTAAAGCTCTCAGTGGCCTATTAATGAAAGAAGTGAAGCAATTTGTAATGTAAAGGGTTAAGCTCTAAGAACTAGAGGCTAGTCCTACTATATAACAAGGAGGAATTGCTTGAGAAAGGAAAGAAAAGAATGAGATAAGAACTTGAGCTTAAGCAAGCTCGCGTAGCATGATCACATGCGCATATGCAAATGATAGCTAGGCTGAGTCAACTAGCCAGAGCAAATCTAGAGGTTTAACCCCTTATAGTATTATATTATATTCCTTCATCTAGAATTTTATGAGATCAAAATGCAATTAAGTGTCATTAATCATCATCTTATTTTTAAGAGATAATAATAGTTCCAGCTGCTGTAGAGACATCAAATTCAATCTGAGTTTCTCAGCTTGAGTCAAAATAAATGAGTAGAGAAGTCTGTATGAAGTGTTTTTTTAGATTATCAAAGACACATTAAGTGTTTTTTGTTCATGTGAACTGTAACTTTCATTTCTTCTTCTTTGAGATCTTCATAAGATCAAAGAAAAATTCTGTGATTTTGAAGTAGTTTTTAATAAAATAGTAATAGAAGTTTATAAATCTCAAAAAAGTCTGAACTTTTTTAATACTAGTTGAGACTGATCATTCGGCAATAATTATTATTTAATTTGATTTTATTCTAATACTCTGAGATTCAATAATAAATCTCAGAAAAAAGATTTTATTTTTGACAAATTTATATTTAGTATATTTTGCTAACAGATTCACATAGTATAAATATTCAAGTACCTTTTTTATATATATTTTATACTTATTTATTGAGTTTAAATAGATAACAATGGTATATAAATAAATTATATAGTATATGCTAAGAAGATCTACTAAGATATAGTTTATATAGACTTGAAAAATGACAGAAATATTTATAAGCTCAAAAGATATAACATTATACTCAAAGTGATAATATCATGTGTGAAATACTATTTTTCATTTATCACTATGCTGAATACATATTCTGTGATAAGCATGTCTAAGATCAATTTTAAAGATGACTTATACTTCAGATAGTCTATTTAAGATCTCAATTATAAGAGATAATGAATATATATTTTTAATTATAAGATAATTCAGATCTCTATAGTCTATACAGAATTATAAATCTTTATTCTTTTTTAAAACAAAGAGAATGAAAGTGTTTTTAAAGCTCTTAGAAGAAGATATTTAATCTATTTTTAGTATATTATTTAAGTATTACTGAAGAGTTTTCAGCTCTATTTCAAAGAGATTATAGATAGATATGAATGAGAGTCTGAATTCTTTCTCAAGATCAATTGAGTACTTTACATCTGATAAAGATATGCTAAACATGTTCTTCTCAGAGAAAAAATGCACATATGATTAGACATAGTTAGGCAGATCATTGATAAAATCTGTATTTGCAAGTAAATTAACTTCTGATAATGTTGAAATTTCAGAAAAAAACTCATAGATTTGTGAGATTGAGGCAAATACTCTTGTAAGTATATAATCAGAAGTGTTAGTGAGTAATTCATTAATAGCATTTATCATACTCAGAGCTATTTTTTAATTGTTTAATATTTGATGAAAATAGAATTTTTTATCTTTTCAATCAATGAGAGAATTGAGTTGTTTGAGTTAGAGAAATTCTAATATCATATCATAGTCTAAAAGTTTAATAATATAAAAGAAGTAAAGTTCTCTGATTATAGTTTTTTACTATCTGAGATTTCTATTTTTAGATTAATAATTTCAAATAAGTATGTTCGATAATTATTAAATTCCTCTATTCTGCATAATATGCACTTTGTTAATTGTAATTTATATGATTTGATTCAGAATTCATTGATAAAACTTATCTAAGTTTCAGAATCTATAAGAGTGAGAATCAGTGCATCTTCTGTGAGTGTTGAAAATTGAATAGAAAGAAGAAAGAATAGACTTAGTGATTGCTGACTTTTGAATATACTAAGAGTTGTTATTATAGTATGAATAATACTCTTTATTCATTTTTTATCTTTTTAGAATTTGATTTGAAACAGAACTTTTATAAAAACTTTGAAGTTGAGAGTTTATCTTCATAGAGCTTGTTCTTCTGAGACTTGCAGTCTATGTTGAAATGTGTAAAGCTTCAGTGAATATCATATTAGATATCAGAGCATTTTTTGCATTTTCAGCTTTTCTTTTTGAGTGCTGTTAATGTATTATCATGAGAATCTTTTTTGTAAGTAGTATTTGCACTCTTTTGTTGTATAGTTGTACTTATTGATATGATAGTCTTTGAAAAATTGCTTTTCACAATGCTCAGTTTCATGATAAAAGTATCATAGAAGAGATCATGCAGCTTGACTACATATCTCTCAAATTCTGCATATAAAGAGAATAGAATCTTATCAAATAGATGAAGCTTTTATTGATAATCAGTATATTTCTCAAGAAGATGATTCTCAATTAACTAAAGAGTGAACACAAAGTTATAAATAATTTGACCTTCAGATTACCTCAATGCCTGATATTTTAACTTATAGTTCTGATTTTTCTTGTCTAGATCAATGATCTTAGTATGAATTTAATTATAGAATTCATCTCAGATAATTAATATCTTCTATTTAATATAGTATTGTTATTATTTCTGTTGCAGTTTAGCATCAAAATATGTTACTGTTTCAAAAACCTTATATTTATTATCATTCTCAAAGTAATATTCTTGATAGACATAAAAGAAAAGACTTTAAGAGATAAAGTCTTCTAGTTCTTTAAGACTTTTTATCTTAAACTCATTTAAGAGTTTTTAAATTAGTGCAAGATAAGGCTTGAAAGAAGTAAGATTGATACTAATAGTGTGATCTGTTGACTCTGCTTTATATTGCTTGCTCTTAAAGATTTGAAGTTTTGCACTAAAAGTATTGACTTGTTGTTGTAGATTGAGAATTTTTTTGTATATCTTTTACTATTTTTGCTCTTGTTAAACTACTTAAATCTTTATATCAACTGATGTAATGAGTACTTTAGTATTTCTTTCTGAAGTCAGACTTAATAATTATTTATAAAAGGTTTCTTTTATATATGCTTCTTCATTGAATATTGTATATAAGGTATCAGTTCATAGATTATATTTTGAACTCATTGTTATAGACTGAATAAACAACTTCTCTTAGAGTAGTTTGAAACTGTGAAAATACTAATATAAATGAATTAAATATCATAAGAAAATATAAAAAGCTCTACAACTAAGATTATATTAGAGTAGATATATACGCATTATGAGCATTATAAACGGAAGAAAATAGTGATAAATTACATATATATATAGAATTAAAGAGTAGTTAATCATTGAATTCATTATAAGAACTTTAGAGATTTAGAGTATTTATATATATAAATGAGTAATAATAGATTTCATCTCTAATTTTTAATAAAATAAGAAATTAACAATGTAGTGATCTGAATCTTCATGAAGTATTAATTCTATTCTTCAAGAAGTACTGATATTATAGAATTGATTTTTGAGAAGTGCTGATCTGTGCTGATTCTGAATTCTGAATTTTCAGATGATACTGATTCTCTAGTGATTTGATAAGCAGTTTGAAAATAAGTGTTTTAATAAGCAGTGTGATAAGTTGTGAGGACACTAAGGTAAATGAACTAAGTGTCAAAAGAAAGCGTGAGAAGCTCTATAATTAAGGTTGTAAGAGGGGAGGTATATAGGTGCTGCGAGCGCTATGAAGGAAAAAGGATAGCAATGAATGAAATATATGAGTAAGATTGAATAATAACTAACTACTGACTCTCTCAAAAGAACTTTGGGGATTTAGTGTATTTATATATATGAATGAGTAGCAATAGGTTTTATCTCTCTAATCTTCTATGAAATAGGGAATTAGCAATGCAGTGATCTGAATCTTAATGAAGTACTGATCCTATCCTCCAGGAAGTGCTGGTGCTAAAGAACTAATTTTTGAGAAGTGCTGATTTATACTGATCCTGAATGCTGAATTTTGAAATGATGCTGATCCTCTAGAAGGTGCTGATCCTAAAGTGCTTTAATAAGCAGTATAAAGATAAATGCTTTAGTAAATGAGTATGAGAACCTAGAGAATCTAATCTTAAAGTGCTTTGATAAGTAGTATGGGAAGTAGTGTGAGGACAAGGAGCTAGTATAGAGAGCCTTGGCATCACATAAGTAGTGCGAGGGAAAAGAGCTAGTATAGAGAGCTTTAACATCACATTTTTGAAATTTTACAAGTTTCTATCATCACTTTATCAAAAACTATTTTTAAATCATAAAGTTTTTTTTAATTTTATAAAGTTTCTAAAAAAGAAAGAAAAAAAGCTGCAGTTTATATGAATAAAAGATATATAATACATCTTTAACATTTTAAAAGAATATTTTATATAAGTTCTTCAACTCACTTATTTTAACTCAAGTTGAGAAACTTAATGAATTTAACATCTCTACAGCAGTAGTAACTGTTATTATTTCTCAAAAATAAAATAATAATTAATGATATTCAATTGTATTCTGATCTAATAAACTTCTATATACAAAATATAATATGATATTTATGAATAGAAACTTTTTACAATTGTCATATCTTTCAAGAATTGATGTTATTATTTAAAAAAAAGTTAATACTTAATTTTTGTCTATTCTAATCATGCTAATCTTTAGTATTTTATAATGACTAAAATAATAAATTGATATTAGTCTAGATAAATGAAAGCACTATTAGCATATGATTTCATTCTACATTATCACTCAGATAAATAAAACTCAGCTGATAAACTTAAGTATCATATAAATTATATTAAATTTTTTTATAATAAGATTATACTTTCTATTTTATAATAGAAGCTTCATCACAGTGTTAAACAGATTTAAAAATTTAAGTCTTATAAATTATTAACTACATATAAGTTTATAATTAATAATATATACTTTGTATAGAATTTTTTAAAATCAATACTCTGAGTTTTAAGTCTCTCTCAAACCTCACTCTAAATACAGATTCTCTGTTATCACTATATCAGATGCTCATTTATAAGCTCATATTATACTTATTGAAATCACTTAACATGCTGATCAGAAAACCTCTGAGAGAAAAAAATTTAGTTTCAAAGAAATATTTTAAAAATTAATATATTTTCAAATTGTTAATTAACACTACTATAATCTTTAAATTAGTATATATAGATATGCTAAAGTCTCTCATCTCTCTTCTTATGAAAACATAGAATTTAAACTTCTTTATTATAGCAAAGAAGTAAAAAATAAAAGATATAAATAAAATCTTAAATAGTGATATATTCTGAATTATTTCAAAAGACTGTTTACTTCAAATAAATAATAAACTCTATATTCTGCTGCAATGAGCACTGATCAAAAAGATAATTTATATCAATTATAATAATTCAAAAAAAAAATCATTTTGACATAAAATAATTTATTGAATATATTCAAAATAAGTACTATTAATATAATTTTATTTAAAATATCACTAAACATATTCATACTTATGATATTTATCAGAGAATGAAAGTGTATCATCACAAACAGTATAACAAATTTGACTTAATTTTAATATCAATCAATTCATAATAAATCATCACTATGAACTTTATTACTAGTCTTATAGTCATTATCTGACTAGATAAAATCTATAATATAGTTTTTGTCTTAATTGATATCTTAATCAAATATACTTTGTACATTTCTGAATAATAAATATTACTGCAAAAGATCTTACAAACATCATTTATACTTTTATTTAGAGTATTTTTGATATCTTTGAAAATCATATTTCAAATAGAAAATATGATATTAAGACTCTCTCTACTAGTTTTTTACCCTTATACTACTTATTTCACATTATTTATTATACTGTTTATTAAAGCACTTATCTTCATAATATTTATCAAAGCACTTTAGAATTAGCACCTTCTAGAAAATCAGTATCATCTCAAGGTTCAGCATTTGAAATTAGCATAGATTAGTACTTTTCAAAAACCAGTTCTTTAGAATCAGCAATTCTTAAAGAATAAAAAGGATTCAGTGGTTAATTACTATTCAATCTTATCTCTTAGTTCATTTTTCGTTACACAATTAGCGCGATTTTATTAATATATAATATATATAATATTATTATTAAATAATATAATATTATATACTATTTAATATTAATATATTATAATAAACAAGTCTAATTAGATTATATAGATTTTTCAACTCTATCAATATTATAAAATTCTTCTCAACATCTAGTTTTAAAACAAAGAGTCATATTCTTATATGCTGAGTATTCAGATCTTGATCTAGAAGCTTATCTACTCTTTTACTAACTTAGCTTTCATATATATTAACATCAGATACAAATTGTAGACTTCGATAGAGAAATTTATTAATAAATAAGCTTCAGATTTGATTACTCATAAGGTAAATTATCATGAATCTTCAAAGTAAATTTAAAAAGTTGCTGATAGAGCTTCTCACAAAAGCTTATATAAGTAGAAAGTCTAGAGACTTTCTGCTGCTTTATATATATATACTGAAGTCTTCATGCATTGATAACAGCAGTATTCAGAATCAATAGAAAATATACAATCAGATTTAATAGCTTATTCTATAAGAGGTATAGAAAGCTTTATACTAATTTATTAGATCAACTCTATTCATATTATAATTATAATCATTAATAATTTTTGAAATCTAAAAATTCTTATTAAGTTGATTTTTAAAAATTAAGTAATCTATCTAAGTATTGATAGAAAGTTCTTTAGATTGTTTTTAAGATCATTCAATAAAGACTTTTAAAGAATGAATAGTAGTAAAAACTAATATTATTATATTATCTTGCCAGACTAGATATAGAATCTTATTTACTTCTATAGCATATAGAGTATTTTATGCAATAATTTTTCATTATAAATACTGTTAAAGCTCTGTTAGATTAGAAAGTAGCTGATTAAAGCAGGTAGTCTCACAAGCTCTATAGTCATACTATTAAAGTAGATAGAATAATTAAATAGAGATAAAGTAGTTATATAAAAAAATTAAGCATAAGGAGATTTATTAATTAGCTAACTTTTCAGCAAAAAGTATAGTAGAAGCTTCAATAATAGAAGTCTCAATAGAAGGTCTAGTATTTGATTTCTCAGTAAAGGGTCTAGTATTCAATTCCTCAGTAGAAGGTCTAGTACTTGATTTCTCAGTAGAAGGTATAATATTCAATTTCTCAATAGTGAGTATAATATTTAATTCCTCAGTAAAAGGTCTAATATTCAATTCTTTAATAGGTTTAATAATAGAGATTTTAGAAAGTTGTTGAATTATATTTATGACTATAGATTCAGTTTTAGTAATTTCTAGAAATTGAGACATAAGCATTATACTCTGCCAGTAGCTAGATCAAAAAAATATCTAAAGATATCTATATTCTGCTAGTTCAAAGATCTTATATCTCTGAGAAATTAGCTTGACATGTATTTTATATATATGCTAGCTTTAATCAAAGTATCTAATTATGATTTTATTTATGAAAATATCTGAGTCAAAGATATAATATTTCTAGTAAGTATTATAAAATTTAGAAATTAAAAACTTTATTTTATATTATTAATTTTTATTCTTAAAATCTAATTAATAAGCTTTTTAAAGATTAAATATATAGAAATAGTACTTGATTTACTTAAATATTTCAAGATTATATAAAATTAAACTAAATGAATAGAATCTTCTCTCAGATTATTTCTTCAATAATAATTATTTTGGCTGAATTTATAAATTCTCATATAGATAAAACCTTTTAAAAAAACCTTTATTTCCTCTAAAGTGGTCTTTTTCTATAGATATTACTGAATAGAAATTTTCAATTTCTTAGATATATTCATAAATATAAAGAGTTCTACAGAAGCTTTCATAGAAATTTTCTCTTTTTTATTCTTCTTCTTATTTTTTTCAAAGCTCTGTGAAGCTTTATTATCAGTATCTTCATCATTTCTCTTCAATTTTATATGGAGATTGATTGAATTAATAATATTATAAATAGAATCTTTAGAGATAAATAAGGTAAATAAAAAATATATACTTTGAACATCAATATCTAATAAAATATAAAGATTTGACAGCTGTAAACTAGATTATAGAAGAAGAAATTTAATTGATTCTAGAAATAATATTTCTGCAATAACTTTCTCAATTATTAATTTTCATTTTGTAGAGATTTTACTAGTCTTTTTCATAAATTCTAGAGAATAGATTAGTTATTTAATATATAGATTAAGATTAAAATTCTAGAAAATCATCTGAATTTCCTGCAGCTTTTATATTTATAAGTGAGTAGAGCTCTATAGTAGGTATGTATGTAGCTCTGAATTCTCAATGTATATGTAGATTTGAATTCTCAACGCGTTTTCTGCTTATATAAAATCTTCAAATGTGTGAATCTATGGTGATTAATAATAGCATATATAAAATAGTATATGAACCTATTGATTGAGATATACTGACAAATACCTTTATTTACATCCAGCGATATTATGCTAATTATATAACAAAAGATAGACAAGGGGATATATACATTTTCATTCATCATTACTCTCTTCTTTCAGTAGTGCTCACCGCGTCTATACACTTATTCTATTGTATTTCTAGATATATAGCTTTTTACACTTTTTTTTAGCACTTAGTTTATTTATTCTAAGAGTTTTTATAGTTTCTAATTACTTTAAAAGAGGTTACTTGTTAAGTCTATAATAATAGAATTGAAATATAACTTATAAACTGATATCTCACATGTAATATTTAATAAAAAAGTATGTGTAGAAAAAATTTTCTATAAATAATCACTAAGTCTATATTTTTTTCTTTCAGTCTGAATCTCAACGCTTATAGAAAATAAACTAATTCTTACTTTTATAAATTCTGAAGTTGAAAGTAAAAGAATTTAATGAGTATCAAATACACTTATTTAAAACTATCAATTTAGAGGTAGAAGTCTCAAATAGTAAGAAAATTATAAATTTCTTAGATTCAAATAACTTAATATTATTATTGATTAAAAGAATAAAGAATTTTATTTTTATTATAAATTAAATAATTAAGAAATAGCTATGAGTATGACAAATGCTGCTAATGAATTACTTACTGATACTTCTAACTATATATTTATAATAGTATGTATCTCAATTTCACAGATCTCTAAGCCTCTCACTAAAATCTCTAAGAACTTTACATTTGTCTTCAGACTTTATACTGAAGATCCTCAGGTCTCTGTATAGATTACTGAATCTTTCTCTAAAATTTCAATACTTTTACAAGATAGCTTACTTGCAAATATAACTTTCATCAATGATTTGTCTAATTATATCTGATCATATGTGTATTTTTTCTCTAAAAAGAATATATTTAGCACATCTGTATCTGATATAGAGTACTCAATAAATTTTAAGAAAGAAGTCAAATTTTTATTTATATTTATCTATAATCTCTATAAAACAAAGCTAAAAATTTTTTAGAACTACTTGAATAGTATATTGAAAAAAAAACTAGATATTTTCTTCTCAGAACTCTATAGATACTTTTATTCTCTTTAACTCAAAGAAAAATAAAGATTTATAACTCTATGTAGAATATAAATATCTAAATCATCTTCCAATTAAAAATATATACTTATTATCTCTTGTGAATAAGATACTAGATAGACTCTCTAAAGTATATATATTTTTTAAAATTAATCATAGAGATGCTTATCACAGAGTATATATTTAGTGCAATGATAAATGAAAAACAGTATTCTGCATATAATATGATCACTTTAAGTATAAAATTATATCTTTTGAGCTCATAAATACTTCTGCTATTTTTCAAGTCTATATAAACTATATTTTAGTAGATGTTCTTAACATATACTATGTGATTTATTTAGATAATATTCTTATCTATTCAAACTCAATGAATGAGCATAAGATGCATGTACAAAAGGTACTTAAACACCTAAACTGCATGAATCTATTTGCAAAATATACTAAATATAAATTTGTCAACAATAAAACCTTCTTCCTAAGATTCATTGTTGAATCTCAGGGTATTGAAATAAAATCAAATTAAGTAATAATCATTACAGAATAATCAGTTTCAAGTAGTATTAAGAAAGTTTAGACTTTCTTGAAATTTATAAACTTCTATCATCACTTCATCAAAAACTACTTCAAAATCATAAGACCTTACTTTGATCTCACAAACACTCTGAAGAAGAGAGAGTAAAAGTCACAGTTCATATAAATAAAAGACATACAAAGCATCTTTGAATATTTGACAGTATAAATTAACACTTTATATAAACTCTTCTATTAATTCATTTTAACTCGAGCTGAGAAACTTAAATTAAATTTGACATCTTTACAGCAGTAGTGACTGTTATTATTTTTCAAAAATAAGATAATAATTAATAATATTTAATTATATTCTGATCTTGTAAACTTCTAGATGTAGAAATATAATATAATATTTATGATAAGAAACTTCTTGCAATTATCATATTTTTCAAGAATTGATATCATTATTTGAAAAAAAATCAATATTCAATTCTTGTCTATTTTGATTATATCAATCTTCAATATTTTATAATTATTATAATACTGAATCAATATTAGTCTAGATAAAAAAAAGTATTATTAGTATATGATTTCATTCTATATTACTACTTAGATAAATAAAACTCAACTGATGAACTTAGTCATTATGCAGATTATATTAACTCTTTTTATGATGAGATTATACTTTATATTTTATAATAGAAACTTTATCACAATATCAAACAAAGTTTAAAATTTAACTCTTATAAAAAACTTATAATTTTTATTAACTATATATAATTCTATGATTAAAAGTATATACTTTATCTAAAATCTCTTAGAATTAATACTTTAAGCTCTGAGTCTCTCTCAATTTTTACTCTAAATATAAACTATTTTTTATTACTATATCATATACTCATTTACAAGCTCACATTATATTTATTGAAATTATTCAATATATTGATTAGAAAATTTCTGAGAGAGAAAAATCTAATTTTAAAGAAATATCTTAGAAATTAAAATATTCTAAGACTGCTGCTTAATACTGCTATAGTTTTTAAATCAGTATATATAAATATGTCAAAATCTCTTATCTCTCCTCTTATTAAAGTTTAATATCTAGACTTCTTTACAATAGTAAAGAAGCAGAAGATAAAAGATAAAAATATAATCTTGAGTAGTGATATATTTTAAATCATCTTAAAAGATAGTTTACTTTAAGTAAAAAATAAAATCTATATTTTACTGCAATAAGTACAAATCAAAGAGATAATTCACATCAATTATAATAATTCACAAAAGAGCTATTATGATATAAAACAGTTGATTGAGTATATTTAATGTAAGTATTATTGATATAATTTTACTCAGAATATCACTAAATATATTTATATTTATAAATTTAACTTAATTTTAACATCAATTAATTCATGATAAATTGTTACTATGAACTTCATCACTGGTCTTTTAGTTATCATCTAACTAGATAAGATCTATAATACAATTCTTATTTTAATTAATATTTTAATCAAACATGATCTGTATATTTTGTATACAAAGAGATATTATTACAGAAGATCTTACAAATATTATTTATACTCATGTTTATAATATCTTTGATATTTTTGAAAATTATATTTTAGATAAAAAAGCTCTTTTTACAAGTTAATACTGATCAACTGTCTGTTATTGATTTGAAG
>NW_015440997.1:25658-100242 GCF_000150705.2 Paracoccidioides lutzii
ACAATGCTGAGCATGCATGCGCTGTCGGCTACGGAGCTGTTTGAATTAACGCTGCGTTTTGACGCTTCGACATCCTTACGTGCATAAGTTCAAAGAGCGACAGAGTCTTCGGCCTTCTTTCCCAGAGTATGTTGACCCTTATGATAATTATCTCATATAATCAATTTCTCAATATCACTAAGATAAATGTCCCCCGTTTTAAAAAACTAAAAACAATAAATACTTTATACTCATATTTTATCTCTATATCAATAAATACTTCACATTTATACTTGAAAGATGTAATAATTGTAAGGAGTTTCTTATTATGAGTATTATATTGTGTTTCTGCATCTAGAAGTTTACAAGATCAAAATACAATTGAGTATCATTGATCATCATCTTGTTTTTGAGAGATAATAACAGTCACTGCTGCTATAGAGATATCAAGTTTAATCTGAATTTCTCAGCTTGAGTCAAAATAAGTAAGTAGAGAAGCTTATGTGAAGTGTTCTTTTAAATTGTCAAAGATGCATTGAGTGTCTTTTTTCATATGAACTGCATCTTTTATCTCTTCTTCTTTAAGATCTTTATAAGATCAAAGAAAGGCTCTGAAATTTTGAAGTAATTTTCAATGAAGTAGTGATAGAAGTTTGCAAATTTTAAAAAAGTCTAAACTTTCTTAACATTGATTGAGACTGGTCATTCTGTAATGATTGTCACTTGATCTGATTCTATTTCAATACCCTGAGGTCTAACAATGAATCTCAGAAAAGAGGTTTTATTTTTGACAAATTCATATTTAGTGTGTTTTGCAAACAGATTCATGCAGTTTAGATGTTCAAGAAACTTTTGTATATGCACCTTATACTCATTTATTAAGTTTAAATATATAAGAATGTTATTTAAAAAAATCACATAGCATATGTCAAGAAGGTCTGCTAGAGTGTAGTTTATATAGATTTAAAAGATGATAGAGGTATTTATGAGCTCAAAAGATATAATATTATACTCAAAGTGATTATATCATATGTGCAATGCTATTTTTCATCTATCACTATGCTGAATGCATATTCTGTGATAAGCATCTCTAAGATCAATTTTTAAGAAAACTTATACTTCAGAGAGTCTATCTAACATCTTACTCACAACAGATAATAAATATCTATTTTTGATTGTGAGATGATTCCGACCTCTGTAATCTACATAGAGTCATAGACCTTTATTTTTCTTTAAAACAAAGAGAATAGAAGCATCTGTAGAGCTCTGATAAGAAGATATTCAGCCTCTCTCTAGTATATTATTCAAGTAATCCTGAAGAGTTTTCAGCTCTGTTTTAAAGAGATTGTAGATAAGTATAAATAAAGATCTGACTTTTTTCTCAAGGTCAATTGAGTACTTTGCATCAGGTACAGATGCACTGGATGCGCCTTTCTTAGAAAAAAAATATACATATGATCAGACATATTTAAGCAAGTCATTGATGAAAGCTGTATTTGCAAGTAAGCTGACTTCTGACAGTATTGAGATTTCAGAGAAAGGCTTACTGGCCTGTGAGACTGAGGCAAATACTATTATAAGTACATAATCAGAAGCATCAGTAAGTAATTCATTAATAGCATCTATCATACTTAGAACTATCTTTTGATTGTTTAATATTTGATAAAAATAAAATTCTTTATTCTTTCAATCAATGAAAGAATTGAGCTATTTGCGTTAGAGAAATTCTAGTATCATATTATAGTCTGAAAGTTTAATAATATAAAAGAAGTGAGATTCTCTGACTATAGTTTTCTTGCTATCTGAGACTTCTATCTTTAAATTAATAACTTCAAATGAGTGTATTTGATGATTATTAAATTCTTCTATTCTGCATGATATGTGCTCTGTTGATTGCAATTTATATGATTTGACTCAGAATTCACTGGTAAAACTTACCTGAGCTTTAAAATCTATAAGAGTGAGAATTGATGTATCTCCTGTAGATGTTAGAATTTGCACAGGAAGAAGAGAGAATAGACTTAATAATTACTGACTTTTAAGTGTGTTGAGAGTTGTCATTACAGCATAAATGACACTTCTTATTTATTTTTTACCTCTTTTGAATTTAATTTGAAAGAGAACTTTGATAAAGGCTTTGAAGTTGAGAATTTATCTTCAATGAACTTGTTCTTCTGAGTCTTGTAGTCTGCATTGAAGTGTATAAAGCTTCAATGAACATCACATTAAATATCAAAACACTTTTTGCACTTCTAGCTTTTCTTTTTGAGTATTGTTGATGTATTATCATGTGAATCTTTTCTGTGAGTAACACTTTTTTGTTATATAGTATTGCTTATTAATGTGATAGTCTTTGAAATATTACTCTCTACAATAGTCAGTTTTATGATGAAAGCATCATAGAAAAGATCTCATAGCTTGACTGCATATCTCTAAAATTCTATATGAAGAGAGGATAGAATCTTGTCAAATAGGTGCATCTTTTGCTGATAATTACTATATTTCTCAAGGAAATAATCTTCAATTGACTGAAGAGTGAATATAAAATCATAAATGATTTGACCTTCAAATTGCCTCAATACCTGATACTTCAACTTATAGTTCTGACTTGTCTTATCTGGGTCAAT
Source organism: Paracoccidioides lutzii (assembly GCF_000150705.2). Taxonomy (NCBI): domain Eukaryota; kingdom Fungi; phylum Ascomycota; class Eurotiomycetes; order Onygenales; family Ajellomycetaceae; genus Paracoccidioides; species Paracoccidioides lutzii. Next base: position 28,265 of record NW_015440997.1, read on the forward strand.
GATCTTGACATGAATCCAGTTATAGAATTCATCTCAGGTAATTGATGTCTTTAGTTTGATGTAGTATTGTTGTCATTTCTGTTACAATTTAGCATCAAAATGTATTGCTGCTTTAAGAATCTTGCATTTATCATCATCTTCAAAGTAATGTCCTTAATAGGTATAAAAAATAAGATTTTAAGACATAAAGTATTCTAGTTCTTTGAGACTTTTTATTTTAAACTCATTTAAAAGTTTTTGAATTAGTGCAAGATGAAACTTGAAAGGAGTAGAATTGATACTAATAGTGTGATCTGTTGACTCTGCTCTGCACTGCTTGCTCTTAGAGATTTGAAGTTCTGCATTGAATGTGTTAACTTGTTATTGTAGTTTGAAAATTTTTTTGTATATCTCTTGCTGCTTTTACTCTTATTGAACTATCTGAATCTCTTCATCAACTGATGTAATGGGTGCTTCAGTGTTTCTTTTAGAAGTAAGACTTGGTGATTATTCATAGGAGGTTTCTTCTATGTATGCTTCTTCATTGAATATTATGTATAGGGTATCAGCTTATATATTATATTTTGAACTCATTATTATAAACTTAACAGGCAACCTCTCTTAAAGTGGTTAGAAACTGTAAGGACACTAATGTAGATGAACTAAGTGTCAAAAGGAAGCATGAGAAGCTCTATAACTAAGGTCATAAAATGGTAGGTATATACGCGCTATGAGTACTATGGAGAGAAGAAGATAGCAATAGATGAAATATATATGTAGGATTGAATAGTAGCTAATTACTAAATCTCTTGAAAGAACTTTATAGATTCAAAGTATTTATATATATAAATAAGTAGCAATAGATTTTATCTCTAATCTTTCATGAAATAGAGAATTAGTAATGTAGTGATCTGAATCTTTATGAAGTACTGATTCTATCCTTCAGAAAGTGCTAGTGCTAAATGACTGATTTTTAAGAAGTGCTAATCTGTACTGATTCTGAATGCTAAATTTTGAGATGATACTGATTCTCTAGAAGGTGCTGATTCTAAAGTGCTTTGATAAGTAGTATGAAGATAAGTGTTTTAGTAAGTGAGTATGAGAACTTAGAGAATCTGATTTTAAAATGTTTTGATAAGCAGTATGATAAGCAGTGTAAGGACAAGAAGCTAGTATAGAGAGTCTTGGCATCACACAAAAACTTGATCATAAAAATATAATTATCATTCTTAATTTTCATTATCAATTGTTGATATTTTATTTTTATATTCTCAAGCTTATTGATATTCTTATATATGATTTGCAGATACTCAAAAATCTTTTTAATAATCTTTAACTTCTCTAAATAATCTTCTTTTATTCTAGAAGTTAGATATCTTGCTGCTTTATTATCTATTTAGTTTTCTATATTTGCAATTTGACTTTTTTCAATTAGAAAGTAGTCAGTATTAACAATTAACTTATATATTATCTATGAGAGTTAGTTTTCAAATATTAATTCTTTTTTATTAATGAAGTGCTTTGAATTATCAAGCTTGACTAGTCATTATATTCATTAAATATTCATCAATTTGATTTATAAGGCTAAAGAATTCATCATCTACTATAATACATTTTGTTTCTCTATCAAGCTGTTCACTTGCTGATCAAATTCACTCACTTACTTTCTTTGATCATTTTATTCTGTTTTAATCTGATCTATAGTTCTTTTTACTTTATTTATAAAATTAGTAATCTTTTAATATACCTGCTCTAATGTAAAAATACTTAGAAATGAATGAACTAAATATCAAAAAAAAGTGTAAGAAGCTCTATAACTAAAATTGTAAAAGGGTAAATGTATAGACACAGCAAGTACTACAGAAAGAAAAGAATAGTGATGGATGAAAATATATATATAAGATTAAATAGTAATTAACTACTAAATCTCTTAAAGGAACTTTAGAGATTTAAAGTATTTATATATATGAATAAAGAGTAATAGATTTTATCTCTAATCTTTCATGAAATAAGAAATTAATAATATAGTAATCTGATTTTTTATGAAGTACTGATTCTATTCTCTAGGAAATGCTGATTTTAAAGAATTAATTTTTGAGAAGTGCTGATCTATACTGATCCCGAGTGCTGAATCTTGAAATAATGCTGATCCTTTAGATGGTGCTGATCTTTTAAAAAATACTGATTTTAAAGTACTTTGATAAGTAGTGTGAGGAAGTAAGTACTTTAATAAGCAATGTGGTAAGCAGAGTAAGAGCAAGAAACTAGTGTAGAGAGTTTTGACATCATATCTGAGTCCTATTCAATTATCTTCAAAAATGTTTTCTTTAATAATAGTTCTCTTAGTTTTACATTTCTTTCTGTCAGAGTTATCATATCTCAGTCTGATTTTTATAAACTATATAATTCTTTAACTGCTACTGACATATTAGCAGTATTCTCAGAGATTAAAAATAAAAATAAATAAAAATTTTCAGAGATTTTTTATTTAAAAAATTTACTTTAAAAAGAGTAAGAAAATTATGATCTTAATATTATATCAAGACTTCAATCTAGATAAAGGTGAAATAAATATTTAATTGCTACGTAAATAAACTATTTAGATAAAATATTAAGATAATTTCTAAGAAATAAATTTAGAAAAAACTCTATTTATATAGCTCTTTTTCTTAATAATATTTTTTACATTTATATATTATTTATATATGAGGTAATTATAAGGTTAATTGCTATGTCAATGTCTAAACAGTTGTAATTATCAATTACCTCAGCCTGTAGTCTTATACTGTTAAGGAGGCTAAACAGAGTCTATCTGTTTCACACTGTTACACTTTCTACTAAAAGTTAACAATTATTATAAATAACTAAGTCAGAAACTCTGCTATCATTTATATTATATATGCTAATTAGTGATATATTAAATATAATATTTAACTCATCTGAATTATATTAATAAAATTACTATCAAAATCATATATTATAAATCACTCAAATCTCTATAGATTTTAATAAAGTTAATATCATATTTAATCATTAAACATATTATTAAGTTACTAATATTTTTAATATTCAAACAGTATTTTATTATTCTCAATTTGTTATTTATGAGATATTTATGAATTTCACTTTACTTAATCATCAATATATAGTAGCTACTGCTAGAATTCATCAATCTGATATATTGTCTGAGCTGAATCATTGAAGCAAGCTTTAATGATATTGATATTATGAAGATTTCATACAAACTGCTGAGAAGAAGTGAAAAACTATTACAAATCAATAAATCTATCAAATTATTCTGATTTCTGATATCACTAACTTGTTTATACTTCTTTTATAGTGAATATTTATAGGTAAATACAATAATAATAAATATATAATAAAGTTTAAAGTATATATCTATATTTAAGAAGATCTTCAGAAAATTATAAATTTAAGAAAACACATACTCATATAGTCACTAAATAGAATTTATATAGTTTTGATAACTTTTATAGCTATTTTTAATTTTAATATTCGATATTTGAATAATGTAAATATCTTTATCAATAGTTAAATTAATGAAGAGATATATTATACTCTATCAGATAATTGATCTAGATTCTTAAACATAGCTATACTTTGCTGTATCATTTATGTTTTGAAGCTTCAGTAAATTCTCTACTATTACTATAAAAGTTTATATCTGCATTTGAATGATTAGAGTATACAAGAGCAGTAGATATTTATTACCTCTTTTTTAATAATTATATTATTATTTTTTTTATATGAATAATATTATTATCTTGTTAAAAAAAAAAAAATAATAAAAAGTTAGATTAATTAATTATAAATTTCAATAATATCTATAACATTTATAATATAAGTAAATTTTAATAATTTCTAAATATTTATATTCTCTATGACTAAGTCAATTTGAAGTTGTAAATCTATATTAATATCTATATTGATAAGTTGATTAATATATATAATTTTATGTATATAGATTATTTATTCTATTATATACTTTTTATAAGTCATTTGTTGAAATCAAATACTAGTTAGGTAATCTTTAAATAGATTTATTACTATCAACATCACATTAATTCTTGTATCTTTTCAGTTATGATTATAAAGTTAAATATAACTTATACTACTAATAAGCTTATAATATATATATAAAATTTATCAGATTATTATTCAGTGAATATAGATCATATAATTATATATTTTTAAAATATTTAAAATTTAATTATTTAATATAAAATATAATAAATTAGTTAAATTTATTGATTTTAATTATAATATTAGAATTAATATATTTGATTAATTGAATATAGCTATTTCACTTATTGAGATAATTAAAATATTAAATTATACTAGTTTTACTAATAATAAGAATTACAGATCTACAACTAACTATCTTTTTAGACTTTATGATAGATCAGTAAACTGGAGATTCTCTTATCAGCTGATAATAATAACATTCACTACTGAAGCTTAACTTCTCATGATATTATATACAGGTTATAAAGCAATTTGATGATAGTATTTTTTTACTTAAATTTAATTTGACTCAGAGTATAGAATTTATATTCTCTATGATAACTGTTAAATTATGAACTTACTCATTCACTCTGACTCAGAGTTAAATATACTCTTTTAATATATTAATATCTATTATTAATAACTTAAAAAATATATTCAATATGAACTTTTTAATAGTGAATGAGTAAAAATTAAAGATATACCAGTAAATGAATTTACAAAGTCACTAAAGCTGCAAAAACATATCTCATTTATACATCAACTTAACTTGATGAATATTACTTATCTTATTACTTTTTAGCAGACCTGTTTTATTTATAGTTATTTAGTTATTTTGCTTGTTTATTTTTATTTTATATATTCAATAAATATCTATAATTTCTATTTATAATTTATTTAAGTAATCTTTTCAGCTTCATATCTAATAATACTCATCTAGGAAGGTATGTCACAAGAATTATATCACTTATATACTTTAGATCTTTTATCACTATAGTCATATATCTTATTTATAACTAAGCTCATATACACTCATACATATATATATATATTTTATTCTTTTCTTACTATTTCTGCTTCTTTTGAGAAGAAGGTTATTATTTTTTTTATATAGTTTGATATTAATTAACTAGTTATTATAAATACTACTATCTCATACCTGCTATATTCTGACTATTCATCATACATTCACCTTTTCATCAAATGATTTGCTATTTTGATATAGAAAAACAAAACTTCATAGACAGTAAATGTGAAGTAAAAATGCAAGTAAGAATGAGAGTGTATCTATATAGCTCAGCAAGAAATTGTAACAGCAGAGAAAGAATTATCTAGAGCTTAAGCAGTTCAACAAGCTATAAAGAGAATAGTGTAAAATTCAAATCAGTCTGATAAAGAGCAGACTTCAGCACATTGCAGCAAATGTGATAGAATAAAACATAAAGCTTCTGCATGTCCATAGAATTAAGAAATAATATATATAATTGTCTATGTGTAATTCATTAGTTAAAATGAGGATAAAATTTAAAGATTTCTGGAATATAGAATGGGGAAGTGGCTCTACTCAATGATCATTTACATTATAGCATTCAATCTTTAACTAATACTTGCGTTAGTTAACTACGCTAATGTGGTAACTAGAAAGTATCTTTCAATAAATAGATTACTTATCCAGATCTTGACATACGTCTTATCAGAATGATGGAGTATATTTAAGATTCAACATCTGAAATGAACCCATATAAACCTATATACTGTCATAGTAGTTATCAAGCAAAAGAGGGAAAAAGGCCTGGGAACAAGAAACTATATACATATATACGAAAAATTATAGACAAGACAGATTAGAGATGCAATGAAGCCTTTATATAACAGATTGCGTTTAGAAAAACGATACAAATCAATAAGACATAGGGCCAGGGAATAGAAAAAAGCTTGTGCTATCAACCTCATCACCATTCTCCAACCGCTCTCTTACAACTTCGAGACAGTTGAGACAAGCTCGGCTCCAGCGCCCGCAATAGCCAGCTTTCCAGTCTCCACAACAGTGGTCTGGAACACAACGGCGCCATTCTCCTTCCACATCTCGGTCTTCAGCGTCTGGCCAGGCAGCACGACACCGGCAAACCGAACCTTAAGGCTCTTGAAAGGACCATAGGTCTTGAAGACGTGTTTACCAGAGATGCCCAGGGAGCAGAGGCCGTGGAGAATGGGAGTCTTGAAACCACCAATTTTGCTAAATTCGGGGTCGATATGGAGTGGATTGTAGTCCCCATTGAGACGGTAGAGGACAGCCTGGTCCTCGGTGGTCTTCTCCTCGACGACGGTGTCCGGCTTGCGCTGAAGTGGCTTGTAGGCAGCAGTGGCAGCCTTTGGACGGCGGGCGGTGGGCTTGGTGGAGCCGCCAAAGCCACCACTTCCGCGGATGAACACGGTCGACTCATTGTAGAAGAGATCGTCGCCCGTCTTTGCGTCCTTGGTGGTATAACCTACGACGACGACGGCTGCGTTGCCCTTGTCGATGACGTCAATCAGCTTGGGAATGGAGACGGTCTTGGCGGCGGTGGGGATGGGGTATTTGCGGATCTCTAGATACTGCTCTCCGTGAAGGAGCATCATGGGAGAGAAGTTGGCGACAAGGTCGTCGAGGTTCCAGGGGGTGATGGTGTTGAACCAAGGAATGACACCGAAGGTAGGGAGAGCTTGGAAGTTCGAGTCGTTCTCGTAGACGAAGGAAAGGTCTATACGTTTGGCACCAAGGGAGATATTATAAAGGATGACATCCCTGGCGACATAGTCAAAGGGGGTACCTTGAGCCTTCATGTTCTTGGCAGTTTCAATGGCAGCCAAGATTTTCTTGTCGCCCGTGGATTCTTCCTTCTTACCACCGCTGACATTGCTCATGTTGGCCATGATGCTCTTCATGCCGGCTTGGCCGTCTTCGGGATGATCGGAACGTGCGCCGAATGTGACAATATTCTTCCATTCGGACTTGACGGCTTCGGGGGTAAGTTTAACATCAACGGGGAATCCATGTCCACCGCTGCGCTGCCATCTGGTCTTGGTGAACCATCCGCTCCCACATTCGTACAAGCCTTTGGTGGGCTCTGGTAGCTTGTCAGAGCATAGAAGGACAACTAGCGGGGCGACATATTCGGGCTTAAAGGCCTGAACAAGTTCCTCCGGCATGACGGTGCGGGTCAATTGGGTACCAGCATTGGGAGCAATGGTGTTGACAAAGATGTTGTACTTGGCTCCCTCAAGGGCCAAGGCACGAGAGAATCCTAGTATGCCAAGTTTCTGTTATTGTTAGCGACAACATAATCCATCTGGTTGAAGAGCGGGAAACTTACAGCAGCAGCATAGTTGGCCTGTCCAAAGTTTCCGTAGATACCGCTGGTGCTGGTGGTATTGACAACACGGCCGTACTTCTGTTTCAAGAAATGGGGCCAAGCAGCTTTGGTAACACTGTATGTACCCCTGAGGTGGACGTTCATGACTGTGTTCCATAGGTTGTCATCCATGTTGGTGAAAGCCTTGTCACGGAGGATACCAGCATTGTTAATCAGGATATCAATGCGCCCAAATGCATCTATTGCAGGTTTAACAACTGCCTCACCATCTTCAACAGATGCCTTGGAGCCAACGGCCTTGCCGCCGGCTTTTCTGATCTCCTGAACAACAGATTCTGGGTCAACAAGGTCGTTGACAACGACGGCAGCCCCAAGCTTAGAGAAGAGCAAAGCATAAGCTCTTCCCAAGCCAGCTCCAGCGCCAGTGATAAGCGCAACCTTACCGGTGAAATCCAAGCTCTGGGCAGCGGGAGCGCTTGGAACATTCTGTGCTTGTTCCAACAGCTCGAGGAAATTCGCCGGGCCAGTAGGATAGCTTGGCTCTGAGAAATCCTTAACGTCGTTCCATTTAGCTAGGATGGCTTGTGGTGTAAGGGAAGCATCAGTTCTCAGTAGAGCACCCTTGGCACGCTCCCATCGCAGCTTGGCCATGTGACCAGCACCAACTTCAAAGATACCGCCAGATTCGGAGGTATTGGAGGAGTGGACAAGAACAGCTACTAAAGGCACAATCCAGTCGGGCTTCAGGTGCTCCAATACATCTGGGGGCATGACTGTCTCTGTCATACGGCTGGCAGCTACTGATCGATTAACACATGTGTTCCAGAAAACAGGAGAAAATCAGGGCCCACGTACCAATTGGCGCGATGACGTTGGCCAGGATGTTATATTTCGCTCCCTCCTTGGCCAGAGTTTCAGTAAAGCCAACCATAGCAAGTTTTGCAGCTATATATACGACAGTTAGAATATATTCTCCCCTCAAAGAAAACTAGATGGTATCCCCCAGTAAGGATACAAACCGGAATAATTAGTTTGTCCAAAGTTTCCAAAGAGGCCAGCAGACGACGAAGTGTTAATAACGCGTCCGAACTTCTGCTTCCGGAAATACGGCCAAGCAGCTCTTGTGCACTATATCAGACTCGGGAGTTAGGTCTTGATCTCCAAGTTATCCAAATACAACACTTGGTAGATAGTGTGAAATCGTACCTTGTAAGAACCAAAGACATGGACTTTGTTGATCAAGTCCCAGTCGAGATCTTTCATATTCTTAAAGCTGATGTCCCGTAGGATACCGGCGTTGTTAATCAGGATATCGACGCGGCCAAAGGCATTGATGGCAGTCTCAATGATTCTCTCGCCAAACTCAACGCTGTCGTAGTTGGCCACGGCTTTTCCGCCAGCGGCTTTGATCTCATCCACAACGACATCGGCAGCCTGCAATCACATCTTTTTAGACAATTTCCAAGAAAGACAAACTGAACGCATTGCGAAGACATACCTTAGACGAAGCCCCGACACCGGTGTGAGAACCACCCAAGTCATTGACGACGACGTTGGCACCCCGTTGGCCGAAGAACAGAGCGTATGCTTTACCCAGACCACCGCCAGCACCAGTGATGACGACGGTCTGGTTATCAAAGCGAAGTTCCGACATATTGGATAGCAGGGCCAGAAGCCTGTATGTGAGGAGAAAAGGAATGGTCCACAACAGAGAGATCGAGGAAGAAAGAAAGACGAGGGGTTAGAGTAAAATGAGATTAGCTGCTAGTTATAAATAGGGTGCGGAAAGGAAAACAGTTCTCATGAGCCAACGGGGCGGGGGTATAGAACTCAGTGAGCTGTCTAATATTGAAAAGGAGGAGATAAAGAAGATGAGAGAGAGATGGATGTCGGATGTTCAATGTAGGGATGGTAGAATAAATCTCGGATTCTTGTACCTGGGCAAGCAGTTCTGCCAGTCCAGGTTCGGCTTGCTTGGACCTCGGCTCACAGAACCGCGGAAATTATTAGTCCGGTATCGAAGCAGTAGCATCATTACCATACGTTACAACACATGACGCCCATACATTCCCATGAGCGAGAGGTCCCTGGAAGGAAGTATTGAATACAGTACCATACGGAGTTTGTGGCCATTGTGTAAATTACAGTTGCCGAAGTAGATGACTAATGAAAGCCATGGCAGTCTCAGCGGGGGTCTTAGAGGGATGTTGCATGTGAACCTTGCCCCCTGCGGAGCCTTTTACAGCTTTTGCATATGTGAAGCGTCAACCCAAACCATGGAACCTTGGGTGTTGTACGGGGGCAAGTCTCCGGTAACCAAAGCTCGGTTTTTGTATGGCGGACGGCACTCCGCGCCCAGCTGCATCTTGGTTGATATTCAAAAATAAACTCCATCACACCTACGAAAAATATAGTTCCGGCCCACAAATTATTTTCATTTTGCATGCATCCAGGATTTGTTTTTCAAAAGTCGTTATAGATTTTGGTGTCTATGATATCACGTGCCATTGATGCCAAGGCGGAATCCATTTCTAGAAGTTTAATTAGAATGTTCGACTAGCCTGTTCAGGGATATTAGCCTAAACCTTAAAGTTAGATTTTTACTTGGCATCATGTGACTTTCTCTATCACGACCAGAATAACCGTTGAGCGGCATTCATTCCACGGAATCTCCAGCAACACACATTTGAGATCAAAAAACATCTTAATCAATCCTGATCACATCCCTATAAGCTCTCTCCCATCCCCTCAGGCAGCAAGTCTGATGGCATGCTGATGCAGCACTGCCAGTGCACTCAGTCCCTCAACAACACTGAATGTGTCTTGAGCCTTGACATGCATCTGCTCCTCCATATGCTGTTCATCCAAGAGACTCCATCTCCTCACCCCAATCATCTGCTGCACATGTGAACTGAATGACATGGAGTTTTCAAGCTCCTCTACACCAGCAGGCAGCTCAAAGAGCAGAAATGTCACATCAATACATCTCAATCTACATGACTTGATGACTAGTGATCTTCTAGTCACTCATGAGGCTGAGGCACAGAAATTCCATGCAGAAGCACTAGCTGCTGCAAATATGCTTGATCAGATTGAAGAAGACTTAGATGTCATGAAGACAAAAGACCTATCAAGAGCACTGGTCTTTGAAGTCACTGTGAAGACACTAGTTAAGAACTGATACAATGAAAGTCTAGAAACAGCTAAGCAGTCTATCACAATCAAGTCTGCTGACTTCACTGATGCAAATGATGCAAGAGCTTCTATCTATGCAAAGACAGCTGCAGACAGCATCAATATAACAAAAACATCAGCAATTATACTACAGAAACCTCTGTTTAGAAATAATTTCAGAGAAGAAAAAATATCATGAATTCTCACATGCCTGTCTTCAGATCATCTAGCTTACAAAGCAAGCTCAATTACTACTCTTAGAAAGCTGAAGACTGAACTTTCAGAATCTTTGACAGCAGTCATCACAGCAGTTCAAATCATTCTCATAGACATTGTCATCATTTCTAGAAGCTTGCAAGACATGAAGACTTTGCTAGTCAAAAAAAATGTTTTAGCAGCCACTCTCATCAATGCTCAGATAGAGAAGAAAGAACATTGAATCATCTGTTTGATTTCTAAGCTGCTCATGAAGATTAGTAACTATGATGATGAAACTCTATGTCTCTCAGCAGAATCTATGACAGAAGAATTCACACTTCAAATCAAAATCAAGTCTGTTCAGAGTTGCTGAGCAAAAATACACTCTGAAAACTCAACAGTTACTTTTATATTACACTTTTCACAAGAGACAGCAGTAAATCTGTCATCAAAAGTGAAATTATATGAATATCAAAGATCAGTGATCAGAAAGACATCTAAGATCAAAATACAACAATGCAGCAAATGCTGAGAATTTCATCAAAAGAGATACTGTCTTCACATTCTTCACTGCAAAAAATGCAGTTCTAAGAATCATGTGAAAGAAAATTCATTCTGTTATAAGAAGAATGAAGCATGTGAATGTCTCAATCACTGCACTAACTATCTTGAATCACATGTCATGAATGATTCATTCTGTTTCATCAGATCAGAGATAAAGAATGAGACTGTTCAAAGATACTCAAGAAATCAGCTAAGAGATATCTGCAATGCACAGAGTAAGACATACTTGATCAAGACAAGTAATAGCAAATGTGATGATCAAGATTCATCAGCAGATCTGAAGTTAAATGATTCTACTGAGTGTAGATCTAATCTCACACTGACATCAAACACAGCATCAAGCATAGCATTGAGCACAGCATCAGACACAGCATTAGAGATGATGCTCAACTCAACATATAATGCAACACTCAACATGTCATCTCACACAATAACACTCTCTTTTCAGCTACTCAATGAAGAAGAACTCTAGATCTCTACAATTTCTGTAGATTATGCAAGTCAATGTAGAAAAAGAGAACTCAGCACATGAGACAGCTCTCAATCTAGCATTTAAAAGAAAGACTGATATTCTTTTCATACAGAAATTCTGAATTCACAGAAACTTAAGTCAACACATCTCTAAAAAGCATTCAGCATTCAATTGCTTTGCTTCAATTGAAAAGTGAGATAGAAAGTCACAGATCCTTATCTATGTGCATAAACACTCACAAATTCATGCTCATGCAGTCTCAGGTCTCTGAGCAGAAAACTGAGATATTCACATGCTGTACATACAGATCTGAGATCTATAGCTTCAGACAGTCAACATATACAATGTATCTTCAGACACAGAGAATTCTGAACAAGATGTGAGCTGTCTTCTCTTCTGATCTGTCTCAGCACTTCTGTTGCTTCTCACTGACAACCTCAATATCAAGCACTCTGTGTGACAATCAGGAGTGTCTTCAAGCATGTGAGTGAAATCATTTCTGCAATAAATCATGAATTTCAACTTTACTCTCATCATAGACTCAGACACTCTCATACATGAGCATAATATGATAGACCTGGCCTGGACCATCTCAGAATTAGTTATCAAAGAAGTGGACACATAGGTAGACAGATTTCTTTACATCTCCTCTGATCATCAGACTCTTCTCATCAAAATCAGTCTTTCACAGAATACAAGGTCTGATATATCATCTCATTTTTTCCATCTTGACATTATGAATGAGAAGTTCTTTAATCAGACACTGAAGATCTATAAGTCAAAACTAGACAAACTATGTGATATCTCAGAGTATCTCAATACAGATCAGCTGGATGCTCTGACTAAAGATATCACATATACACTAATAGCTTCTCTGAAAAGTTCCATCAAGAAGAGTATCAGACAAGACACAGGTCAGTCATGATGAAATGAGAACTGTCAGAAAGCAGTGACAACACTACATCAGACACAATGTCTAGACTCTAGTTTTTTATGAGAAGCAAAAAGTAATGTAGTCAGAATCATCAGAAAAGTCAATAGAGAATACTGATGAGACAAGATAACAGAGATTTCAGTGAGAAAAGATATCTTTAAGATGATCAAATAAGCTCATTCAACTGACTCCTTTCATTTTCTCCCTCTTGTAGATGAATAGACTGAGCTAACATGAATAACTTCTAGAGAGAAAAGAGATCTTCTGCAACAGATGCTCTTACAGAAGACTGCAAGCAGAGAGAATATTTCAGTTAGCTGATTCAATTCATCATCTGTTAAATTATCATTTTCTGTTGTCTCAGCACATGAGATACAAAGTTCTCTACTGAACATGAGTAATATCACTTCAGAAACTGATGGAGTGCCAACAGAGGTGCTACAAAAGACATGATCACATATTAAAGTATCAGTAAAAAGACTATTCAGAGTCTGTCTTAGAGTTGACTGACACTCAATCTTCTTTTAAAATGTCACACTGATTGTGCTGTCTAAGATCAACAGAGATTCAACACTTCCACAATTCTACAGACTTATAGCTCTTCTCTCAACATTGAGAAAGAGACTGAAACATCTAATAGTTCATAGACTGGTCTGAACAGCTATACAAGAGAAGATTATTCACTCTCAGCATTTTGAAGCTCTTTCTGAGCAGACTGTCTCAGACCTAGTGACAGCAATGATTCATGATATAGAGAAAGCCTGAGCTCATGAAAAAGTAATCTCTCTTCTTACTCTGAACATCAAGAGTGCTTTTGATGCTGTACTCAGAGAAAGAATGCTGCAGAGATGACAAGAACAAGACTAGTCATCAAATTTAATTAGATGAGTAAAAAGCTTCATGACAGAACATACAGGCAGAATCAGATTAGATGAACTTCTGAGAGAGCTCTTTGATATCTCAGCAGAGCTTTCACAAGGCTCATCAGTCTCATCTATTCTATTTATGCTGTATATTCAGTCTCTGTTCTTTCTAGAAACTATACAAAGAAGACATACACACTCAGACTATGCAGATGATCTAGAACTGCTTAGTGCTGAAATCACTCTTGAAGAAAATGTTATTACTCTTCAGAAGAATTTCAAAATGCTAAATAATTGAATCAGCAAAGAAGAGCTAATATTTGATTTTGTTAAAACTGAGTTAGCATACTTCACACAGTGCAGAATCATTTCAAACCTCTTAATTGATCTTGAAACAACATCTGACACTCACTCTTTTACAGCAAATGTAGTGAAAAGCTTCATAAGATATCTAGGAATCTGACTAGATAGAAAACTGAGCTTCAAGAAACATGTGAAGACCATGACAGCTAAGATATGACAGATGTTTAATGACATATGAGCATTAAGCAATATGGCAAGAGGCATCTCAGTACAACTACTTAGACAATTCATTCAAATGTATATGCTCTCTGTGCTCTGCTATGAAGCAGAGACCTGATGATCTGAAGTCACACAAATGAAGAAGAGAAAGAAAATCTTCAATTGAATGAATTGTCTAGTCAGAAAGCTAGATCTAGCTCTTAGAGATACTTTGCAAGAAGCACTGCTAGTCTACAAGATCACATTCATTTCAGCTCTACATCATGAGCTAGAAATCATGTCAATGAAAAAGACACTAGACAATCAGCATGCTGTATTTGCAGTAAGAATCAAAAAGCTTAACAAGAGACACTCACTAGTGAGACATTTTAATAAAGTAGCTATCATCAAGTTCTATATCACATGTCTGTCTAGAGTGTCCAGTCATACTGATGAAATAGAAGCACATGATTCTCTACTCACATCTTTTTGAATGAGATTTCTCAGAAAAGAAAATCTGCAGATTGAGTATGAGATAAATCACACAAAGAAACAGACAGCACAAGACTTTAAGAGCTGACTACAACAATGCAATTCTCTGAATCTGATGATCTTTATCAATAATTCACAGATAGAGTGCTCTCAGCATACAACTAATGCAGAATGAGCTATATGCTGAAATAGTGAACACTGTCTAATCTTCACAGAAAATTTGTCAATGAATAAAGCAGAGATCTTTGACACAGAGACAATGACAGTTCTGCAGAGTCTAAAGAAAGTCATCATCTCTTCTCAGATGAAGTTTATCAGCAATGTCTATATTTATCTAGACAATTTGAAGATAGCATGAGCTTTTGAATCTATGTCAAACATCTTTAGTCAGCAGGTCTTCATGCAGTTTCTGAAAGTCATAAAGGTCTAGTAAAGCAGAGATACACTCTCATTGATCATTCAGAGCAGAATGATCATTAGATGAGTCTCAGATCACACAGATGTGACTGATAATGAAAAGACAGATCTTGAAGTCAAAGCAGTCACAGTGCAGACAGTAAGTGCAAGTATGATATCTCAATCTGACAGTATAGACACTCTAGCTTATATAAAGTGACACACTATGAAACAAATCACTCAGGCCTTTGAGAACTACTGAGTTAAAAATCAGCTCAAACACTATATAAAGCTAGAGATCTCACTAAAAAGAGTCTCAACAGAGATAAAACTTTCACACTTCACATTAGAAAAGCTCTATACTGTCTGATCAGATCATGAAGACTTTGCAGTCTATCACAGTCATCTTAAGCATGAAGATGCAGAGTGCTACTGTCAGTGCAGTCATAGCAAAATCTCTGAACATTTCTACTATTGCACTCTTGTAAGAAAAGCAGCAAAGCAGCACTGATCTATCTACAATCTTTATGAGACACTGACAATCTCACATGAAGCTCTAGAATTCAATAACTGACTAAGAGAAACAATCTTCTATCAGAATATCTGTTCAATGTGCTGTTGTGCATCTTCAGATCAGATTTCACAAATCATTCTCTTCTCTGTCTTGCTTTTGTTCTTCTCATCATCTTCTTCTTCTTTCTCTCTTTTCTTCTCTTTCTTTTCTTTCTTGTCTTTCTCTCTATTCATCTTCTCTATCTCTCTCTCACAAATCTAAAACCTCTCAAAACCTTTGCTCTATGACAACTGATCCATGGGCTCTGCCAGTGCAGCAATATGCAACCCTTTTGCCTCATTTGTAAGATAGCTACTAGATAGGTAGTCATCTACAGGCGCAGCTTTACCCACCCTATAGTTTGACATGGACTCTACTAGATCACGTGCCCATAAGGCACGTGGACTAACCGGGCGTTAAATAAAAACACACACACACACACACTCAACTCTCTGATCGTTATACAAAAACATCTTAATCAATCCTGATCACATCCCTATAAGCTCTCTCCCATCCCCTCAGGCAGCAAGCCTGATGGCGTGCCGACGCAGCGCCGCCAGCGCGCCCAGCCCCCCAACACCACCGAACGCGTCCCGAGCCTTGACGCGCATCTGCTCCCCCATACGCCGTCCACCCAAGAGACCCCATCTCCTCACCCCAATCGCCCGCCGCACATGTGAACTGAATGACATGGAGTCTCCAAGCTCCCCTACACCAGCAGGCAGCTCAAAGAGCAGAAATGTCGCACCAATTCACCTCAACCTACGTGGCCCGATGGCTAGCGATCTCCTAGCCGCCCACGAGGCTGAGGCACAGAAATCCCATGCAGAAGCACTAGCGGCTGCAAATATGCTTGATCAGATTGAAGAAGACCTAGATGTCATGAAGGCAAAAGGCCTATCAAGGGCACTGGCCCTTGGAGCCGCTGTGAAGGCGTTAGTCAAGGACTGGTACAATGGAAGTCTAGAAACAGCTAAGCAGTCCACCACAATCAAGCCTGCTGGCTCCACTGGTGCAAATGATGCAAGAGCTCCTACCTACGCAAAGACAGCTGCAGACAGCACCAATGTAACAAAAACACCAGCAACCATACTGCAGAAACCCCTGCTTAGGAATAACCCCAGAGAAGGAAAAACACCACAAATTCTCATGCGCCTGCCTTCAGATCATCTAGCTCACAAAGCAAGCCCAATTGCTACTCTTAGAAAGCTGAAGGCTGAACTCCCAGGGCCTTTGGCAGCAGCCATCACAGCAGTTCAAGCCATCCCCACAGGCATTGCCATCATTCCTAGAAGCTTGCAAGACATGGAGGCCCTGCTAGCCCAAAAGAATGTTTTAGCAGCCACCCTCACCAATACTCAGATAGAGAAGGAAGAACATTGGATCACCTGCCTGATTCCTGGGCTGCCCATGGAGATTAGTGACTATGGTGGTGGAACTCTGCATCTCTCAGCAGAATCCATGACAGAAGAATTCACACTCCAAACCAGAATCAAGCCTGTCCAGAGTTGCTGGGCAAAAATACACCCTGGAAACCCAACAGCCACTCTTATATTACACTTTTCGCAAGAGACAGCAGTAAACCTGCCATCAAAAGTGGAACTATATGGATATCAAAGACCAGTGATCAGAAAGGCACCTAAGGTCAAAATACAACAATGCAGCAAATGCTGGGGATTTCATCAAGAGAGATACTGCCTCTGCGTCCCTCACTGCAAAAAATGCAGTTCTAAGAATCATGTGAAAGGAAATCCATCCTGTCATAAGAAGAATGAAGCATGTGGATGCCCCAATCACTGCACTAACTGTCTTGGACCACATGCCGCGGATGATCCATCCTGCCCCACCAGACCAGGGATAAAGAATGGGACTGTTCAAAGGCACTCAAGAAACCAGCTGAGGGATATCCGCAATGCACAGAGTAAGGCATACTTGGCCAAGGCAAGTAACAGCAAATGCGGTGGTCGAGGGCCATCAGCAGACCTGAGGTTGAATGATTCTACTGAGCATAGATCTAACCTCACACCGACATCAAACACAGCACCAAGCACAGCATTGAGCACAGCATCAGGCACAGCATTAGGCATGGCGCCCAACCCAACATCTAATGCAACACCCAACACGTCATCTCACACAACAACACCCTCCTTTCAGCTACTCAATGAAGAAGAACTCTAGATCTCCACAATTCCTGCAGATTATGCAAGTCAACGTAGGAAAAGGGGGCCCAGCACATGAGACGGCCCTCAATCTAGCGTTTGAAAGAAAGACTGACATCCTTCTCATACAGGAACCCTGGATTCACAGGAACTTAAGCCAACGCATCTCCAAAAAGCATCCAGCATTCAACTGCTTTGCCCCAATTGAAAAGTGGGACAGGAAGCCACGGGTCCTCACCTATGTGCGTAAACACCCACAAATCCATGCTCATGCAGTCCCAGGCCCCTGGGCAGAAAACTGGGACATCCACATGCTGCACATACAGGCCTGGGGTCTACAGCTTCAGACAGTCAACATATACAATGCACCCCCAGGCGCAGAGGATCCTGGACAAGGTGTGGGCTGTCTTCTCTCCTGGTCTGTCCCAGCACTCCCATTGCTCCTTGCTGGCGACCTCAATATCAAGCACCCCGTGTGGCAACCAGGAGTGCCTCCAAGCATGTGGGCGGAACCATTCCTGCAATGGACCATGAATTTCAACTTTACTCTCACCATGGACCCAGACACTCCCACACGTGGGCATAACATGATAGACCTGGCCTGGGCCACCTCAGAATTAGTTATCAAAGGAGTGGACACACAGGTGGACAGATCCCTTTACACTTCCTCTGACCACCAGACTCTTCTCACCAAAATCAGCCTTCCACAGGGCGCAAGGCCTGACAGACCAACCCATTTTTTCTGTCTCGACATCATGAATGAGAAGGTCTTTAACCAGACGCTGGAGGCCTATAAGCCAAAACTAGACAAACTATGTGATTTCCCAGAGTACCCCAATACAGATCAGCTGGATGCCCTGGCTAAAGGTATCACAGATGCACTAATAGCTTCCCTGGAAAGTTCCACCAAGAAGAGCACCGGGCAAGGCACAGGTCAGCCATGGTGGAATGAGGACTGCCAGAAAGCAGTGACAACACTACATCGTGCACAGCACCTAGGCTCTAGTTTTTTACAAGAAGCAAAAAGCAACGTAGCCAGGACCACCAGGAAAGCCAAGAGAGAATACTGGCGAGGCAAGATAGCAGAGGCCTCAGTGGGGAAAGATATCTTTAAGATGATCAAATGAGCCCATTCAACTGGCTCCTTTCATTCCCCCCCTCTTGTAGATGAAGAGACTGGGCGAACGCGAACAACCCCTAGAGAGAAAAGAGACCTTCTGCAACGGGTGCTCTTACAGAAGGCTGCAAGCAGAGAGGATATCCCAATCAGCTGGTCCAACCCACCATCTGTCAAATTACCTTTTCCTGTTGCCTCAGCACATGAGATACAAAGTTCTCTGCTGAACACGGGTAATACCACTCCAGGAACTGATGGAGTGCCAACAGAGGTGCTACAAAAGGCATGGCCACATATTAAGGTATCAGTGGAAAGGCTGTTCAGAGCCTGCCTTAGGGTTGGCTGGCACCCAACCTCCTTTTGAGATGCCACACTGGTTGTGCTGCCTAAGGTCAACAGAGATCCAACACTCCCGCGATCCTACAGGCTTATAGCCCTTCTCTCAACGTTGGGGAAGGGACTGAAACGCCTGGTAGCCCGTAGGCTGGCCTGGACAGCTATACAAGAGAAGATTGTCCACCCCCAGCATTTTGGAGCCCTCCCTGGGCGGGCTGCCTCAGACCTAGTGGCAGCGATGGTTCATGATATAGAGGAAGCCTGGGCCCATGGAAAAGTAGTCTCTCTTCTTACTCTGGACATCAAGGGTGCTTTTGATGCTGTACTCAGAGGAAGGATGCTGCGGAGATTGCAAGAACAAGGCTGGCCACCAAATTTAATTAGATGGGTGGAAAGCTTCATGACAGGACGCACAGGCAGGATCAGATTGGATGGACTCCTGGGAGAGCTCTTTGATATCCCAGCAGGGCTTCCACAAGGCTCGCCAGTCTCACCTATTCTATTCATGCTGTTTATTCAGCCTCTGTTCTTTCTAGGAACTATTCAAAGAAGACGTGCACGCTTAGGCTACGCAGATGATCTAGGACTGCTTAGTGCTGGAACCACTCTTGAAGGGAATGTTGTTACTCTCCAGGAGGATTTCAAGTTGCTAAATGATTGGGCCAGCAAAGAAGGGCTGACATTTGATTTTGCCAAAACTGAGATAGCACACTTCACACGGCGCAGAACCCTTTCAAACCCCTCAATTGACCTTGAAACAACATCTGGCACTCACTCTATTACAGCAAAGGCAGTGAAAAGCTCCATAAGATATCTAGGAATCTGGCTAGATAGAAAACTGAGCTTCAAGAAACACGTGGAGACCATGGCGGCTAAGGCACGACAGGTGTCTAATGGCATATGAGCACTAAGCAACACAGCAAGAGGCGCCCCAGTACAACTGCTTAGACAATCCATTCAGGCCTGTGTGCTCTCTGTGCTCTGCTATGGAGCAGAGGCCTGGTGGCCTGGAGCCACACAAATGGAGAAGGGAAAGGAAATCTCCAATCGAATGGATTGCCTAGTCAGAAAGCTAGATCTAGCCCTTAGAGATGCTTTGCAAGGGGCACTGCCAGTCTACAAGACCACACCCATTTCAGCTCTACACCATGAGCTAGGAATCATGCCAATGAAAGAGACACTAGACAACCGGCGTGCTGTATTTGCAGTAAGAATCAAAAAGCTTGACAAGAGGCACCCACTAGTGAGACGCTCTAATAAAGTAGCTACCACCAAACCCTATACCACACGTCTGTCTAGAGCGTCCAGTCATGCTGGTGGGATAGAAGCATATGACCCTCTACTCACGCCCCCTTGGATGAGATTTCCCAGGAAAGAAGATCTGCAGATTGGGTATGAGGCAGGCCGCACAAAGGAACAGGCAGCACAAGACTTTAAGAGCTGGCTACAACAACACAATCCCCTGGATCTGGTGGTCTTTACTGATGGTTCACAGATAGAGCACCCTCAGCATGTGACTGGTGCAGAATGGGCTATATGCTGGGGTAGCAAACACCGTCTAATCTCCACAGGAAACCTGCCAATGGATAAAGCAGAGGTCTTTGATGCAGAGGCAATGGCAGCCCTGCAGGGCCTAAAGGAAGCCACCACCTTGCCTCAGGCGAAGTTTGCCAGCAACGTCTACATTTGCCTAGACAATTTGGAGGTAGCACGAGCCCTTGGATCCATGCCAAACACCTCTAGCCAGCAGGTCTTCGCGCAGTTTCTGAAAGCCATAAAGGCCTGGCAGAGCAGGGATAGGCTCCCATTGGCCACCCAGAGCAGGGTGGTCATTAGATGGGTCCCAGGCCACGCAGGCGTGGCTGGTAATGAAAAGGCAGATCTTGAAGCCAAAGCAGCCGCAGCGCAGGCAGCAAGTGCAAGCATGGTACCTCAACCTGACAGCATAGGCACTCTAGCTTATATAAAGCAACACACTATGGAACAAACCACACGGGCCTTTGAGAACTACTGGGCCAAAAATCAGCCCAAATGCTATATGGAGCTGGAGATCCCACTAAAGAGAGCCTCAACAGAGGTAAAACTTTCACGCTTCACATTAGGAAAGCTCTATGCCGCCCAATCAGGTCATGGAGACTTTGCAGCCTACCACAGCCACCTTAAGCATGAAGATGCAGAGTGCTACTGCCGGTGTGGACATAGCAAAACTCCAGAACATTTCTACTATTGCACTCTTGCAAGAAAAGCAGCAAAGCAGCACCAGCCTATCTACAATCTCCGCGAGACACTGGCAACCTCGCGTGGGGCCCTAGAATTCAATAACTGGCTAAGAGAAACAGCCTTCTATCAGAATATCTGTCCAATGCGCCGTCGCGCACCTCCAGATCAGATCCCACAGACCATTCTCTCCTCTGTCTTGCCCCCATCTTCCTCACCACCTCCTCCTCCTTCCTCTCTTTCCTCTCCTTTCTTTCCTTCCTTGCCTTCCTTCCTATCCGCCTCCCCTACCTCCCTCCCACAAACCTAAAACCTCTCAAAACCTCTGCTCTATGGCAACCGACCCATGGGCTCTGCCGGTGCAGCAATACGCAACCCATTTTTGCCTCATTTGTAAGATAGCTACTAGATAGGTAGTCGCCTACGGGCGTAGCTCTACCCGCCCTATAGTTCGACGCGGACTCTACTAGATCACGTGCCCTTAAGGCACGTGGACTAACCGGGCGTTAAATAAAAACACACACACACACACACACACACACACACACACACACACACTCACGGAATCTCCAGGATGCAAGACTTAAATAAGACTTGCTTGCTTTCGCATCTAGGACACCTTAGGCATATTTACAATATGGCCGGAATAGTTGACGACAAGTCTGAACACTGCCTCCCATTTCTTTTGGAGCAATTGAAATTACACGGACAAAGACATGCACATGATTCCAATCCTCCGCCCTTCTTCGTCGGACTTAATGGCGTCCAGGGTGCGGGGAAGACAGTTTTGGTAAGATAGTGTTCTTCTCTCCCCCATTCAATGCACATAACATTGGTGGGGGAGGAGGTTTGGGAAAATTAGTTCGCGACAAAAAAGAAATGAGAATATAAGGACTTGAATATCCCAAGTCAAACTCTACCATACACAATCATCACCGTTCGCGATTTCCCGATGCCCTCCTAGCCGCTAATACGGGCGTGCCGACCCCATTGATCGGTCAGAGCCATATAAATATATAGGTCGCCATACTGCGCTCTACCCTCTCTTCTCCACCATATAATCTCCCAACGATAGCGTTCTCCCTTGATGACATCTATCTCAACCATACAGATCAACTACGCCTGGCTGCCTCGCATCCTTCAAACCCCCTCCTCCAACACCGTGGCCAGCCCTCCACGCACGATATTCCTCTTGGCAAGCGGATTTTCAGTTCCCTCCGCCAAGGATTACCCACCAAAATACCTGCATATGATAAGTCGGCTTTTAATGGACAGGGTGATCGAATTCCGGAAAGCAGGTGGGAGGTCGTCAACGACGTGTCTGCTGGCCAAAGGCCGGTTAAGGTGGTGATATTCGAGGGTTGGTGTGTTGGGTTTCGAGCTCGTCCGGAGGAAGAAATTCGCAAGGTGTGGGAGCATGCTGTGCAACAGTGTAAACAGGATTTAGTGGGGTACAGGGGTCGACTGGGATATGTTAGGTTTGAAGATGTAAAGGTGATCAATGATGCGCTGAGGGGCTATGATGCTTTTACTGAGTGAGCTATCTTTCTTTCTCTCACTTCCCTTCTCTCAACATTTGCAAGCTGCGTGATGCGGCAAGTTTATGATTTGTCATGCTAACTGTATAACCGGGAAACTAGTCAGCTAGATGCTTTTATACACATGTACGTACAGTAACCGCCAGCATGTGATCCCAAGTCCATCAACGGATAGCAAACAGCTAACCCAGATCCAACCAGTGATGCTGAGGATACCCATTTCGTATATGACTGGCGCCAGGAGCAAGAGCAAAACCTGATTGCGGCGAAGGGGTCGGGAATGACAGTTGAGCAAGTTAATAAGTTTGTTGATGGATGTATGTTAACCGTCGACATTTTAATTTCCTTTATCTTCGAACGCAGATGCCCATCCAAATCAGCAGATGTTGAGGCAGACGTGTATCTAACATCCGCTGTCAATTTTCCTTACACAGACTATCCCTCGTACGAACTTTTCACGAAAACCCTTCGCAAAGGGGTATTCGCACCCAGACAAAAGCCTGGCCAGCTTGAGTCGTCTGATGATTCGTGGAGAGATAGGCAGTTACGGCTGATTGTAAATCGACAGAGAAGAGTCTTTGAAGTTCTTAGAATATAGAAGGATAGACATCGATTGGGATCAATCGTAATAGGTTGGCTGATAAATAGACGTAACTAAAGGATATTGGGGCCAGAGGGGAAGCAAGTAAATATCAGCCTGAAATTTTCACTCTCATCATAGACACAGAATGTTCCTCCGTCGAGAGACCCAGCCGAAAAACAATAAGATGAAGACGAAGAAGAAGAAGAAGAAGAAGAAGAAAAGAAAAAAATACGGGACAACGAAAAAGAGCGGGAAGATAGAAAGATGATACTTGAGTGGAGGGAAAAAGTGATGCTAGTTAAGCTCCAACCCTGATTCGAACAAGGGACATTGCGATCTGCAATCGCACGCTCTAACCGCTGAGCTATTGGAGCCGTTTCTACTGGATTCTGTTCACCGAAACTTGAAATATGTAACAAAACACTAAAATAAATTGTGGGATTTTTCACTTCTTCCATCCGACTAATTTTGGTAATCGGAGAATTAGCAAATAATAACTCTCTAACCAGTTACAAGAACCTGCTCACCCAAGATACGAAATAGAGCCTCCAAGCAGCAACTTGACCTTGCCCTGTTTAAATACGAAGCTGCCGGGTGTGATGTGCATACGATGCCTGACATTATTAACTGTTGAATTTTCCCAACAAGTCCAAAAGTGTTCCGTGACATGCTGGCAAGTGCCATTCTAGCAGTCATTGATTATATTTTTAAAAATCTGTCCCAATACTCTGAATGGGTATCTTAAAACACGATTTCACCCGAAGCGCAGTATCCCTTGGAAGGGGGATGCACATGCAAGGCAGTAAGGTACCAAGTCAAACAGCGCCTCGATTTGTCCACTGCTGCCATTGTAAATGTAACTTATGTGGAAGAGGAGATAATACTAATCATAAGAGTCTATCACACACACACACATATATATATATATATATGAGCAATCACAATCCCACCACCCTCGTCAATCTGACCAGCCCTTCTAGGGTGCCAACGAGAAACCGGCTCCACTTTCGTCATTAATGTGCTGATTGAAGCTGACCGTGTCATAAACCTGCGAGACGAGCCGGAAGTCATCAATACGCTATCCGAAAGTGGCTCTGGTCAGCAGATTTTCAGGTGCGGAAATGGTTGCATGTCGCTAGTCTCTCCGGATGTCCAATATCTATATCTGCTCGAAAGTGCCATGGCTCACTCTGCCCGGGAATGATCCAGTGAAGGAGGAGTATTATGCCATAGAGCAGGAGTGGCCGGAAGAGAGCCTTATGCGGCGAAAAGCATATATGCCGCTGGTGGAGGAACGCAAGCAGGAGGGGCGCCTTGGGAAAGCCTTTTAGACGGCAGAAAGCAGAGGGTTAAAATTAGATAGAGCTGAAATAAGACGGGGTGTTGAATGTGGGACATTGATAGCTTAAATGGGTTAAGGTGCGAATGACATCGTGGGAGAATACACGTGAATGAAATGCCGTTTAAATATGATTAACTTTGTCCTATTTAATCTTCCTTTTCCATATGAGCCGGACAAGAGTGGAGTAAACGAAGATATGTCTTTAACTTTCTTGTATCTGGTAGAAGTTGCGGATTTTAATTCTCAATGAAGTGAAGAGTATCTTTTCAATCTCTACGCAATTTACAATAGCACGCACTCTTTTTCAACGGCTCAACAGGACTAGAAGACTAGCATCATATGTTGAAGTAGTGGAAAATTTTCATGCCGCTCTTGCAATAGATCACTTGATAAATATGTTTTCTGAAGACTCGGAGGCATCCAAAAACATATAGGTTTTGTTGGATATATATTAAACTTATGCAAGCGGCATATGAAGAACTCTCTGTCCATCACTATTCATTGTTAACTTTTCATCATTTCAATATTCAACATATCCATTGTCTTTTATCACGTTAAAAAGTAATAACTCTATCTTTTGCAATAGGAAATCTTGGCTTTACCAATCTATGTAACTAATGAGAACCCAAGCTGTGATGAGGAATAATGAGCAATGGATGTGTTCTAACTATATTTTGCCTGGAACCTTATCGATTTTCGAATATGGCTGGCAACTGAAAGTAGAGAAATCAATATTTGACTCATACATCGAAATCCACGAGTGCATAAGAAGTTCCAGAATTGAAATTACAAAGGGCCTAACTATCCCAGCCAATGACGATCTAGAAGCAGGCGTTTTTGGTGCGGGAAGAACCATGGTTCTGTGAAAGATAGATTGCTTGATTGATTATGTAGCGATCGCTAGCTACGCGGAAGTTATATACAGTGTGGATTACATAAGAAGGCAGATAGGCCTGACACCCCCACTCACCAATGTAATTGTACGTGAGATTACATACAAAAAATAGCTTGTAACTAGGTATCAGTACATAATTTGACTGGAAAACCCATATTGTTGAAAAATCAGTCATTTTCTCCATATAATCATTTCTGCCTGCTTACTGTGTCTTCTAATATCTGCTGTCATAGGGTGTATCTAGTCACTCCAAGTGGCTTGGTCAGCCTGTCTGCTGCATTCTTAGTGGACAGGATGTAATCAATCAAGATCTTATTCTTGCAGACAAGATCCCAAAGAGTATGGAAGCAGACCTATATATGCTTAGATTAATGTGGAATAGTCTCACTTTTGACTAGTTCAATTGCTGATTTATTATTTGCTCAAATTGTATATATCAGCTTATTGACTAATAATTTGATTGAGCTGTCATTATTATCAAGATTATTGAGCTGAGATGGTATGAAGCTAGCATCCTCCAGCAATTCCTAGAGGCAGACAAGCTCATAGACAGCCTTCAAGGATGTGATATATTCAATCTCAGTAGATGATTTTAAAACACCTGTCTGCTTGCTGCTTTACCAAGCAACAGAACTCTCTGTCATATAAATGACATATTCAGTGATGAAGTGAGAACCCAGATCATGATCTGCTTAATCAGCATCAGTGAACATTATAGATTCTATATCTGTGTCTTTTCAGTAGGACACACCTATGTCAAATATGCCTTGTAGATATCTAAGAAATTACTTGAATGCTGCTCAATTTTTCAAGATAGAGCAGAAGCTGAATCTCTTTAAGAAGTCAACAGTAAAGCTTATATCAGAATATATGTTGACAGTAAGATATTACAGAGAGTCAATCTCTAATTGATAAGAATATAACATAAATTCCACTGTATAAGCAATCAGTTCTTCATTATCACTCATGAAATCAATATTCTCCTTCATAGAGGAGGATGTTGAGTGGCAGTCATTCATTGAAAATTCCTCAAGCAGGTTCTTTATAAACAGTGACTAGGACAGTGATAATAATTCAACATCTCAATCAATTTTCATTCTCAAATACTGGTTTGATTTACTTACATTCTTGATCTCATAATTAGTGATGATCTGGGCTTTTGTCCATTCAATATCTGATATATTCAGACTATATAGATGACTATCATCCACATAGATAATTATATAAATCTTGCAGACATCATTTATAAAAAAACTAATGTCATGAGAACTAATGTGGAAGCCTGTTTTCAATAGCATTTTTCACAACTTCTCATATCATAATAGTGCTGCTTGCTTCAGGTCATATAGTTTCTGCATCAATTCATATATCAGATCACTGCATCCCTCACAGAACCCAGCAGGTTGATGCATATATATATATTCATTGATGAGAAGCTGAGCATTTAAGAACACTGTAACTATGTCAATCTGCAGAACATGCCATTCTCAGAATATCAAGATTATCATAAGTGCTCAGAAGGTAGAAGCTGATATAACTGATGTAAATGTCTTCAAATAGTTGACACTCTTTTCTTGATAATTGCTGCAAACTACTCAGTGAGTCTTATATTATTCAATTCTACATGTATTATTAATCTTTTTGTTGAACACTCATTGGCCATATAGAATCATCATATCTGAGGTCCTTTCAACTAGCTGCCATGCACTAATCTACTTGAGGTAGTTAATCTTCTTAACACAGGCATGGAAGTAATATTTTCAATCTGCAGACATCTGAGCCTGAGGGAGATTCTTTGGAACTGGCAAGCTGAAGATCTCAGAGTCTGTGAAAACATCAGTTAAATTGTCAATGAAATCTCTCACTAAGACCTCTCTCACTGAAGTAATATTCTCAGTGAGCATTGGAGAATTCTCTATCTCAAAAGCAGACTCTGAGAGAATAGTAGTATTCCACATCAAAAATATTGAAATTCACATAGTAATCTTATAGTCTATTCATCAATTATTTATAGAGTGTAGAAATATTATAAGAGCAGATAGAAACTTCCTGTCCATCATAAAATTATCTGATGATAAATCATATTGAATAGAGAGGATTGCAACTGCAGCCACACAGGTAGCAGAAGATAGATTCTTGACATCTTGCTCAGGCAGAGCCAGAGAATCTGTCAAATAAAGATCTTCTTGAAATATTATATTTTTTGATATGTAAAGGTGATTATTAGAAAGATCAATCAATCTATAATTAGTAAAGCTATCATAGTTTGTAAATATAAGCTTCTGTGATTGCAAAGCCATCTTCATATTCAGCTTGAGTATTATTTTTAAATAAGTCTTGCACCCTCATCAGTGAATCCTATGTGCAAAGGACAGGGCCCTGAACTAAGCTTCATATGAGGTAACTAGCTTCAGATCTGAATCCTCTACACTATTATAGAGCTTAGCTGATGTTGACATAAGATTAAGCATTTTGATCACCACAATTACTGCCTCACTCCATATCTGGAGGGGGGAGAAGGAATCTATTAATAATATTTAGACTTTTTCAATAATCAGATCAATAGAACATTCAAACACACCATCTTGCTGCAGAGTATGAGGTGAGATTGATTCTCATTTAATATCCTCACTCATCATATAGGTGGCTATGGTATTTGAATTCAACTCATCATGATTAAAGTGGATAATTATAATACTGAGATTGAGCAGATTCTTCATAAATTGATTGAAAGTCTATATATATTTTAGAGCCTTATTGTGATGCTCTAATAGAAAGATCTATCACATTCACATGACATTATCAGTGATCATCATCACAAGCTTCTTATCTGTATAAGATAGTGTATCTTCTTTATTACCAAGTATTTCTCTACCTTCAAATAGATTCACCCAGATCTTAAGACCTTTGTGAGTAGTATAGTATAGTGAAGCATTTTTATAACTTGCACATTTATATTTAGCTTTAACACATATGATGCAGAATAAGAGCTTCTTCAGATCAATGATAATGATTCTAAAACAGAGCTCCTATGACATTTTAATTAGATTCTTCTCACCAATATAGCCCAATCACTTGTATTACTCATCAATCAGTAACTGCTTCAGCATAATGGCAGGTAGTCAAGTTGATGAGGACAAAATGAAGATATCAGTATCCAGATCCTTCAGATTAATTAGCTGCTCCACATCATAATAGTTGAAAAGACCCAGTGATGCAGTGTTCAGATCATAATCTGTTGAAATCATCCTGGGCTTTGAGATCATCAAGTATGCCAGTGGTCCAAGCTCCAGATCATTCATAATACCTCTGAACATAAAAGAAGTGTCAGATAGAACATATATATTATTGGAATTCAAATTCATATAGAAGATATTATTTCCTATAGGTGCTATTATCTCAAAGTAATTTCCAGTGTCCACCTGCAGATCACAGTGAATATAGCTCTGGTGCTCCAATAGGTTAATGGATATGAGGTTGGCGGATAAGCCTGGCTCTGGCACCAAATAAATGTGGTTAAATTTGATTAATCTTTCTTTGACTGAGATGGAGGCGACCTCAATCCCTTGAATCTTCAAAGTAGTCTTATTGACCACTTGAATCATAGGGCCACTAACCTCTGTTATTCAGAAAAATCATGATTGATCACTCACAATATGATATCTAGCCCTGCTATCTCATATGGTGAGCAGGTTAGCAATTGATTCAGCAGAGTACATAGATACTTCAATGACCTGCATTAGATTCACTATTTAGAATGTCTCAGAGCTGCTATTTGCAGTTGACAAAGTCTTTTTGCCCCTACTACTCTTCTTATTATTATATTTCTCTATTCTCGCTGTGTTGGTGGTCCTTCATTCTTCAGAAGTGCTATCTGAATTGACTGCTCAGCAGAGCTCATCATGACAATGTACAGCAGCCTATAGTGACATTTGAGTTAAATGAATTTTTTTGTATTTTTCTACTGTAATTACTTAATTCTACTTATAGACACTCACCAATAGAAATTTATATGAAGATTTGTCTGTTGCAGAAACATTTCATTTCATTCTGATTAAGTTAAAAAAATAATTAAATCAAAAAAATCAAAAAACAATCATTTTCATGGATATCATCAAAAAATCAAAATGAAAAATCAAAAAGTGAAAGAAAGTGAATAAAAGATAAAAACAACAAGAAACTACTAATAATCATTTCCATGTTCCGGAATGTGACTGTCTGTCATGATTTGTCACAGCCTCTGTATCAATTTCATATCCCTATCCTGGATGATAATACATTTAGCATAGATGATGCATAGATTTGTCACTAACATCCCAATTGATTTGTATAATGATTAGTAGATTAGCTTGTAAAATTCAGTCATTTTTTACTTGTGAATTCATCAATCAAAACCACCTCTGCAGCCTCCTGCAAAGCCAGAATTGCAGATGCTTGAAATCAAAGATCATCATATATATCTGCTGCAATTTCATGGACAAGATGCTAGAATGGGAGCTTGTGAATAAGAAGCTCAACATCATACTGATAACAGTAGATTTCATAGAGAGCAATGGCTAAAATAATTAAATTAGATATTCAAATTCAAAAAATCTATGAATATACTTTTACTTACTACCAGCTTTTCAATGATAGCAACATTGAGATTTCACATGAGTCACATGCTGTTCTGGAGGATGCTTTCCCCTCTTTCTTGCCTTGCTGACTATATTTTTTTTGCCCCTCTCTGTTGAACACATTTTCTTGCAGTCATTTTAATACAGAAGATAATTTAAATAATTTCTGCAGAGAGAGAGAGGAGAAGAGGCATGTAGAATGAGATGAATAAGAAGATTAAAAGATTGAGAAAGAAAAAGAGCAAAGAGATAAGATTTTCGAAGTGAGTATGCAGTTATGTGTGTGATTATGTGCAGTTGATGAATAACATAACAACATAAGCACACTCAAATAGACAATCAAGTGAATGCAACAACACATCACAAAGAATATCATCATTGATTTTCAATTCTTTCAATTCTTCTTTCTGTCATCTCACTACTTCTGCTCTGCTGTCTGCCTGCCTTTTATTCTATCAATCATTGTATCAATCAACTACTTTCTGCATCAGATTCTTTGTTTCTCACTTTCAAGATCAGTTTTGTTCTCATCCTATAAAAATGACACGCCGCGGACCAAAGCCTGGAGCCACAGCTGGCCAGAAACGAAAAGCTGAAGAAGAAATGTCGATTAACCCTCACACAAAAAGAGCAATGAAACGAAGGGAAAAAATGAATGAGGAGGAGGCCACTATTGAACGGGCGAAGAATGCAGATCGTGCAGCAGTAAATTATCATATTCGACAGCTGAAAAATACCGATGCATTCAGAGAGGCAAATACTGAGGATCAAAAGAAGATGATTGAGGATAAAAGAACAGAGATCATGAATAAAAGGTAGTTAACAAATCTTGAAATCTTGTTAATATAAATATTAATAGAATATAGACTTAGCACCGGGATTACAGCTTCGATGCTGGAGCAGAGACAGGAAGATATCTCAAAACCAAGTGAAAAGTAAGTTCTATATTCTACTAATCATTATATTAATCATTCTAATGATTTATCACAGGTTTGCCGCATGGAATCATTTGTTAGATTCTGAGGACACCATGCAAGAAGTGAAATGGCGGCTGGAAGATGAAAAACGGTTTGGTAAAGAAAATATGCCAACTGAGGAAGATTCCCGGGCTGCGTATGAGGAAGGGGTGAAACTGATGAAAAAAGGAGGAAGTCTTGCTGCTGTTTTATACAAGCAGTGGATTCTCTCATGGAAAGATATCAGCAATTCTCTTTTTCAAAAATTCCGACATCATTCTTTCAACAATACTGCCAGTCATCATTGATTTTTAAAAAAATTTCAAATCAGGAGCTTTCTGTTTTGAAAATGCTGCTTTGTGCAGAACAAATTGACTCAAATTTGGCAAAGAGATGGTGGAGTGAGCAAAAGACTGAAGATTCAGAAAAGGATATTGATGCTCGTAAACAGGCTCATAGAGCCTTGAAAGAGGAAATGACTCCAGAGGAATTTATGCAAATGAGATGGAGCCCGGATGAGTGCATGCTTTTTAAGTCTGAAAGTTGATTTTTTTTTTTTGTTTTTATGATTATAGCAATCATTCTACTAATCTGTTTTTTGTTGAAAAAATTTTTTATATTAAAGCAAGCTAACTTAGTTAGTTTAGTACATTATCTGTTTGTTTTGATTTTCTTATTTACTTTTTTTATGATGTTATAATATTTTCAATTTTTCATTCATTCATTCATTCTTTCTTTCTTTATTTCTTTATTTTAGAATGATGAATACTTTTTCTTTCACTTTCTTTTAAAATGCCTCCATCTGGTTATTCATATCTTCTTTCTCACAAAGATCTTATTATTAATCTTCATCAACACAATCTAACTCAACAAGATATTATCTCTCAATTGAAACGAGATCATAATCTTGAAGTTAGTCGATCAACTCTTGTTCGTTGTCTTCGAAAATGGAATGTTAGAAAAACCAAGAAATGGGAAGCTGATGAATCAATTCACAATCTTATTCAAGAATTGTTTTCACGAGGCTTGCAGGATGCTGATATTCTATCAGTTATTCAACAAAAGCATCCTGAGTCTCAACTCTCTATACGTGAGCTTCGTCAAATTCGGCAGCAATTGAAACTTCATCAGCGAAGAGATGACTATGAGAGTGATGAGATGCAGAAAGAGCTTATATCTACTGTACAGAAAGAGCTTGACAGTGGATTTATTCAGGGTTTTGGAAGAGGACATCTGTACACCCATTTTAGGCAGCAGGGGCATAGCATTTCACGGTATGTTTTGATTAATATAATGATTAGTATAATACTAATAAAATCAGAAATCGTCTATTCAAAACAGTTCGGCTTCTCGATCCAGATGGAATTACACGTCGGCTAAATGATCTCCAACGTCACCGAGGATCCTACATTGTTCCCGGACCAAATTATCTTTGGTCTATTGATGGTTATTGCAAGCTTCAACATTGGGGAATCGAAATCTATGCAGCAATTGATGCATATTCTCGATATATAGTGTGGATATATATTGGAATCACAAACCGTACTGCTGTTTCTGTTCTTCGACAATTTCTTGATGTTCTACAAGCAACCGATACTTTTCCTCAGGTTATTCGTTCAGATAGAGGAACCGAAACTTCAATGATTGCAGCTGCACAACTCAAACTACATCAAGCAACTGATTCAAATACTTCTTTGAATGAGTGCTATCGATTTGGAACAAGTACACTAAATCAACGAATTGAATCTTGGTGGGGACAACTTGCAAAACAGTTGGCAAATTACTGGAGAGTATGAAATTCCATATTCTTTCTACTAATTATTATACTAATCTTTATGCTAATCTTCTCTCAGCGCTATTTTCTGAATCTCAGTCATACAGGTCTATATCACACCAATAAATTATCTGATCGTATTGCCTTTCTCGCTGTATATATGTTAAGCCAGATGTATCACAGATGTAATTAGATTGAATATGAAAAAGTATTCTACTAAGTATTCTACTAAGTTTTCTACTAATATTCTCAAGAATATACTTTTTAAGTTTGTTACTATAACAATTATTCTATAAATTTTATATTGTAGTGCTACATGAATTTTGAACTAGATATATATATATATATATATACAATGTATGTACACCGGACACACAGAATATATGTATTCATATACTCAAACACTCTATAACTTGAAAATTATAATCATATATAGTTATATATTCCAATCTAAAGTTATTGACAGTATTAAAATATATATCAATAAACAATTTTCTTAATTGATACAGAAATATTCTGTAGTGTGTACACTGTAACTAACTCTTTGAAGATATTTTATAATATTACTCATCATGTCTAACACTCCCAAAGCAGTTAGCTATTATACTAATCATTATACTAATCAGGTTACCGAAATCCACACACACACACATACAATCTCTCACTCTCTTACCCTCAAAAACAGATATATATATACACACACTCAAATTTTCCTGTTCTTCTCTTTGTTGTTTATTATCATCTTGATTTACTTCACTATGTGGACACCATTCTGCCCCAATCGTCCTGGATTTTCTCATGAAGCACACTGTAATAGTGAAGCTGCCTGTCCTTATTGTGGCAAAGCCAATCCATCCACACCAAAATCCTCCATCATCTCTTCAATAAATGATGAAATCATTGTCATTGAAGATAGTCCCAGTCCTCCAGCTCTGACACCGTCACTCTCTGCCACAATT
The DNA here is from genome assembly GCF_000150705.2 of Paracoccidioides lutzii. Lineage (NCBI taxonomy): Eukaryota > Fungi > Ascomycota > Eurotiomycetes > Onygenales > Ajellomycetaceae > Paracoccidioides > Paracoccidioides lutzii. The sequence goes on from NW_015440997.1 coordinate 62,262, forward strand.
CTTGATCCTGGACCTCCTCAACGAGCACGTCAACTGGCCATTCAAAAAACACAAAAAGTTCAACAAATGACCCCCAATGCTGGTACACCAGTTCAACGTACATCACCTATAAAAGAACCTGCGATCAAACCTGAGCTGAATCAACTATCCTCCTTGTGAAAATCCTACAAAATTCTTATTCATATTTGGAAGTGTGAATACAATGATGCCAAACTACAAACACACTATAACTGGGAGTCAATTCAAAAAATTCAAAATGAAATCTACTCAGATTGTGTGTTTTTCACAATGGAGGATTTTCTAGAAATCATCACTGCCAGACTTGATACAGCCTGGAAGAATATTCTTACAGTTGTTTCTCCAGTTGATGTATTCATTTCTGCCTCAGTTACAGGAAAGGATGGTGCAGTTATGCTCACTCCTGATGTTTGGATGTTGGATTTGGAAAAGTTATTGAGTTCATTTAAGAAAGTGCACTCATCAACCTCAACAACTACAATTATTCACATTTGTCTTGTTACCTATGATGAGTCCAATCACCCCATCAAACAACCATTAGAACTGAAGAATATCAAAGTCAAATCACCAGATATCAAAGTCAAAGAAGAGAATACCTCCATATCAGTGATCAAACGCGAACGTGCTTTCTCAGTCGATTTACCCATTCTAAATCTTATCAAATGAAGACGGCCGTCCCCAATCCCTACAAAATCTGAAGACAAAGTTAATGAATTGAAGACAATGAAGCTTGAAAAGGATCTATTGTTCAAGTGGGAGAAGCTGGAATCAGAGACAGAGGAGGAAAATATAAAGAAGGAGATGGAAAACACTGTGACAGAGATGGAAAAGAGTCATTCTGATGAAATTGAAACACAATCAAACTATCTTGACCCACCTGCAAATGGGACAAGATTTCGGCATCAGCGTCGAGAGTGATTGATAGAATGATTGATAGGTTCTTTTGACCTCAGAGTTGAGGGTGATTAGTAGAATGTTTGATAGATTTTAGTATACGCTGTAAAGATTGATACTAATGTGAAGAATTATTTTGCTAGCTATTATTCTCATAATAAGTCTTATTTCTCACAGATCTATTCTTGCCCCTATTCTTACCCCTATTCTTACCTCTATTCTCACCCCTATTCTTGTCACTCATGTAATCAATAGAGTTAGTGTGCCTTGATCACAAAATTTTCTTACACAGAGGAGCTATAATCAACAAGCTCTATTTGATTACAAATTAAATGAATATGATTGGTGCGTGTTCATGGTAACACTAGTATAAAAACCATCAAAAAAACCCATTTGACCCAAATGTCACTATAGGCTGCCGTAATATGATTTCCATCTCTGCTGTAAGCTTCTCTAGGCTTATAAGCACTTGAGAGAAGTGAAATATTAAGATCTTTACTGTCAGTTTGACTGACATTCAAAAGACTTTAGAAGTGAAATCAAAGATTGACCCTAGAGAAAAGCTGCCTGAATATTATCATGTGTTTTTAGATATATTTGATAAGGAAGCTGCTGATGCTCTACCCCCACTTTATGACTCAGATAGAGATCATGGGATTGAACTGATTAAAAAGACTGATAGTAGCACAGAACAACCCCCTTGGGGCCTGTTATATAATATGTCTCAAGAGGAACTACTGGCTTTGTAAAAGACTCTTACAGATTATCTAAATAAGGATTTTATTAGAGTGAGCAACTCCCCTGCAGCTGCCTCTATACTATTTGTGAAGAAGTCTGAGAGTGAGCTAAGATTCTGTGTGAACTATTGAGCTCTTAACAAAATCATCTGAAAAAATTGATATTCTCTATCATTAATCAGTGAGACTCTACAGTGAATTGAACAGACTAAATGATTCACTAAGCTGGACATTATTGCAGCTTTTCATAAGATTCAAATCACAGAAGGTGATGAGTGAATGACAGCCTTTAGAACTAAATACAGGCTATTTAAGTGGCTGATTACACTCTTTGGTTTGACCAATGCTCTAAGCACATTTTAAAAATATATCAACTGAGTATTATATGGATACCTGGATGACTTCTGCTCAGTCTATTTAGATGACATCTTGATATTTTCCTCAAGAAGCTTACAGGAGCATTATGAGCATGTACAAAAGATGCTTATGCATCTACAGTAAGCAGGCCTGCAGACAGACATCAGAAAGAGTAAGTTTGAGATAAACAGTACAAAATATCTTGAATTCATCATTGAAGTGAGCAAGAGTATATGAATAGATCTGAAGAAGGTTAAAGCTGTTTTGGAATGAGTAACACCTACTACTCTTAAAGATATATGAGAATTTTTAAGCTTTGCCAATTTCTATAGACAATTTATCAAAGATTTCTCAAAGATCATGACCCCACTGACAATTCTTACATGTAAGAATGTTTCTTTTTTGTGGATGAGCAAGGCTGAGGAAGCTTTTAAGTGTCTAAAATTAATGTTTATCTCCACTTCAATCCTGCTTCAATTTGACTCTGACTGTGAGACTATATTGGAAATAAACTTCTCAGATTACACCTCAGGAGGAGTGCTGCTACAATATGATGAGCAGAGTATTCTACACTTATGTACCTTCTTCTCTCACAAGCATTCACCTGCGGAATGCAACTACGAGATTTATGATAAGAAGTTATTAGTGATAATTGAGTGTTTAAAGAAATGAGACACTGAGCTACAAAGTGTAAAGGAATTCAAGATCCTCACAGATCATAAGAATCTAGAATACTTCATGACTATACACAGACTAAATGAAAGACAGCTATATTGAATGGATATTCTCTATCAATTCAACTTCAGAATAGATTACTGGCCAGAGAAGTTGAATGCTAGACCAGATGCTCTATTGTGAAGAGAGCAGAACATGTCACAGGACACTGATGATGAGAGAATCAAGCAGAGGCAAGCTCAACTACTGTTAGGGAGCGAATGCGAGCTGCATAAGAAGGAAACTCTCTGCGTTGCTAACTGCTATATAACGAAATACTAAGCTTGATGGGATGAAAGAGGTGCTGGGGCCTGCCTGGGTTATAACCACCCGCATGGTCGTTTGATCACGTGAGGATATTTGGCCTAACCGGGCGCCGAGCTTACTCCGACGTCGAGTCTAACCGGACACCGAGCCTCGGTCGGGCTCGGTCGGGCGCTGAGCCTAACAATAATATGTCAGCATGTTTGCTGAGCTTCATGATACAGAATTAAGACTCTCAGTGGCCTATCAATGAAAGGAGTGAAGCAATTCATAATGTAAAGGGTTAAGCTCTAAGAACTAGAGGCTAGTCCTCCTATATAACAAGGATGAATTGCTTGAGAAAGGGAAGAAAAGAATGAGATGAGAACTCAAGCTTAAGCAAGCTCGCGTAGCATGATCACGTGCGCACATGCAAATGATGGCTAGGCTGAGTCAGCCAGCCAGAGCAAATCTAGGGGTTCAACCCCTTATAACATCACCTCTTGATCTAGAAGTAGATATGCTCTTATGCTGGAAGATTATCATCATCTTCATCTTTCAGATAGCTGCTTGTTTCTCATGTCCTTACTCATTCATCTAGGCATTTCAGTGGTCCAGCTTTAGTGAGGTTGGTCTCATAGAAATTCTATATTATATATAATGATTTCTTGAAATTGTAAATGAGATATAATGAAGAATTTTCATTAAATCTTTTTTAGCACATTTGATACTACAGCTTGCCCTGACTTATTCAACTGGTCAGTATACAATCTATCTCTCATTATACAATCTATCTCTCATTCATTCTTCTTATCTATTTTGATTAAATCTGGTGATCTAACAATTTGATCAAACAGAATATCTTTGAAATTTTTGTATAACTTATCTAAGAAGAAGATTAAATGAATCTTCATCATTGCAAAGAGATTCAGTTTGTAGACATTGCTCATCTTCTTTAGAATTCTGAAGAGATCAGTGTTTTACTCTGTTAATTTATAGCTTGATCAATTCATATTATATAATTTCAATATTAGATAAATAAAACCTTCTTCTACAAAGTTAGACTTTCAGTAATATTTATTAGTTTGTCTCTTTATCTGTTTCAATGCTGTTCTTATATCTCTACTTATCTGATTTCTGATCTTTCTTATTCAGTAAATAAAGCTTCTTGCTACTTTTCAATTTCTTTTCTTATTTATGTTCAATTTTTTCAGTGATGATTATTAATCAAATAATATCTGAAGTTTATATTCATTTGCTGTGAAGAAAAAAAAAGATCTTTATAAAAGCATTTGAAGTATCTATAAAGACATAATCTATAATAGACAATCACTCATCTCAGTCATCTTGATAATAACTGACATAAAAGTGAAGACAGATGATAATATATTGATTTATCACTTCTATCAATTTATCAGTTTATGTGTGATATACTGTTAAGAGTTTCAGTTTTATACTTAGAATTTATGTAAACTCATTTCAAAAGCTTGATATGAACTGAGAATCTCAGTCAGAGACAATTGAATCAGACATCTCATTGTATAAATAATAGAATTGAATAAATAGTCAGATCAGTTCTCAGACTGTAACTTCTCAAATAATCAGAATGAAAATTATCTTCTTGCTTAATTAACATATTATAATCCAAATGACATCATAATTTATTTTGCTTTTTGACATATTTATGAAGTTTATAGCAATATACTGTCATATTTGTTCTAACATTGATAATGATTTTAGTAAATTAGAAGTCTTATCTCTTAGAATTTTAATGATTCAGCACATATGACAGTTTTGAATATAATACAGAATGTCTGTCTGTCAGATGATTCATCAATAGTATGATTGTATCAGAGTCAGAGTGTCACGGCTTCAGCTAGGCGCAGGTGAACTGGTGTTCGATTGCCAACTAGGTAAGCTATCTGAGCGAATACTAAAATGATTTCTAAAAGATGGGTTCGGGGAAGGCTCTGTTTATATAGCCCTTTTTCTCTAGCGCCGTTGCCATGTGATTGCCACGTTTATGTGTTATTCATACACGGGGTAATTGTGGGGTTGTTTGCCGTTGCCTAGGCAATTGTTGTTTACCGATCACCTTGGCCCGTATGATGGCCGATCGCCTCGGTCTGTATGATGACCGATCGCCTTGAGAAGGTTGGACGTAAGCCTGTTCTACGCCATCACACAGAGCCTTTCATTCTTCAGAGTGTGCTGTTGAAGCTTGATCATGAATTTCTTGCAGTAACTCAGCTATTAAAGTTTTCTTTTTCTGAATTAGTATCACTAGTCTTTTATTGTACTGTAGCATCTTGTCTTTCATTGTATAGGAACTATTTTCATCATCTGTCTGCTGCTGCAGAGGCTCAATTGAGATGACTATCTTGTTTAAAGACACTATGCACTCAGCAATATTTTCTTTCTCTGAGAAGTTGATATTAGTAATATCTGTAGAGAAAGTAATCTGAGAGTTAAGAGTCTCTGATTCTAGAAGAATTTACATACAGTTATTCTGTTGTCTTCTAATCTGCTCAGATCTGCTTAGTGTATTTGCTAGCAGATTGATCTTGTTTAATTGATACTTAATCTCAAAGTAGAAGTGGAAAAGGAACTCTGTCCAGTGAGCTTGATATGCATTTAGCTTCTTGATAGTCATGAAGTATTTCAATACATGATGATCAGTGAGAATCTTGAATCATTTCTTCTGTTGTAGTCTCTCAAGCTCTACTCACTATTCTTATAAAACTCAGACCACTGTCAGCATTTTCTTATCATGAACTTCAAAATTAAGCTCTGTGTCATTCATTGACTTTGAATAGAAGACTACTGAATGTCAAAGATTATTTTCTAATCTTTGATTTAGTATCTCAGTTACTACTTTATCAGAGATATCAGTCTTAATATAAGTCTCTCATTCAGAGTCATAGTAATGTAGTGTTGAAGTTTTCATCAGCTGTCTCTTCAATTTTCCAAAAACTGATTGATATTCTGATGTTTACACAAATAATATAGTCTTTTTTGTCAACTGATACAGTGATTTTGCATTTCAGCTGAAGTTTTTAATAAATCATCAGTAGAAATTATTAAATTCTAGAAATGACTGAACTTCTTTAATTATAATAAGAGACTATCATCTCACAATGATGACTGTTTTCTTCAAATCTATCTCAATTTCTTCTGTACTGATAATGAACTCTAAGTATTTTATTCTTTGAACTGTAAACTCATATTTCTGAATACTGACTTGCAAATCAGCTGTCTTTAGCTAATCTAGCACTGAATTTATTTGCTGCTTGTACTTCTTCAGATTCTTGCTATAGATTAGAAGATCATCTATGAATGCTATCATAAACTTATTCAGATAGTCAAAAAAAATATTATTAATAAATCATTGAAAAAAGATAGAGATATTTATAAGATCAAAGAGAATTATATAATATTTATATATTCTATAGTGAGTTCTAAAGATGATCAGATTCTCAGACTCAGAGTTCATTTAGATATGATAAAATCTCTGCTGAATGTTCAGCTTTATAAAGTATTTTGCTTCATTGAGTTGATTCATCAGCTCATCTATTAGAGGTAAAAAATACTAATCTTATTTGATTATTGCATTCAGCTTGTGAAAGTTAATATAGAATTATAACTTTTTTTCATTACAGACAATCAGAATTGAGAAGGTATAGAAAACTGAACTTGAAGTAACAAAGCTTTTTGCTAGATTGACTTTGAGATAGATCTTCACTATCTTTAGTTTCTCTATATTCATCTTGTATAAAGATGCATATTCAATGCTCTGAATAAGATCAATATCAAACTATAACTTTATTTTAAATTAATATTCTTTTGTAGAAGAAATAATTTATCTAATACTTTCTTTGAGAAATAGTTCTTCTGATTTTTTAATTATTCTGATAAGTTACTGATCAGTTTTTCATCAGACTCATTCTCAGCTTTCATAAAACTTTACTTCTTTTCAAGCTGTTTATTAATTTTATATAAACTAATTATAAAGACTGTTAAATTTCTATTCTTCATATAATTATAAAAGAAAGTAGTTTTAATGAAGTTCATATTCATTATCTGTAATACTATCTCCTCTCAAGTCAATCTCTGCCTTGTTTTAGATGTCATGACTAAGCTAGTCTCTTTCAATCTGCAGAGCTGAGTCTAATGCTTCTATCCAATCTTCTTGTTCAGTTTGATCTCTCTTTATTCTACATTCATCTGATGCTCAGACTTAAAGTTTAGATACTTCAGTATTGAGTAAGATACTATCTTCAACATCAGCTTCATCCTCTCTTCAGGGATAGACTATTCACTCAGTTAAATCAAATGTTAATTTTTAACATCAAGTCATATATTCTGTGCTGTTAATCCCTTTTATATTAGAATGACAGAGTGCTGATCTAGATCTGTTATCAGGAAGAAAATATTTTGAAATCTCTAGTCATTCACTCAGAGATTTCAAGTCAATATGCAGTTTATCACTTCACTAGAAGCATCATTATATCTATTTATATAGCATTTGAATGAGAGTTCTTAAAACTTTCTATTGAAGAATCTCATCAGTTTTATGATATATCAGATATCAATAAAATTCACATCATTCACTTTAATATCAGTAAGATAATTTGTAGAAGTAGCAATTTCATTATAGACTAACTTGATTGATACACTAAAGCTTTTTCTCTTAATCAAATTCTTATATCAAATCTCTTATAGACTATTAAACTATATAAAATGAAGTCTTCTTTCAGACTTACTCTTTTTTTGAATCTGCTGATGACTCAGAAGTATTATTTTCTATAAGCTTAGTGATCATCTGTTGAAACTTTTATTTCATAAGATAGTTCCTTATAATATGAACTTTTTTCTTGTAGTAATAACATTGAATGTCTGAACAGATGCTCATAGTTTTCTTCATGATAGAGGATTTTATAATGAAGATATCAGAGAAAGTTTAACTATTAAAAATTTATAAAATGTTTTACTTAAAAGTATTAGATTCATTTTCTCATAAGCTTTTAGACTTCTGAGTGACATTGATTGTCTGAAGAATATAAGCTATCTGAGCATAAATCTTCTGAAACTCAGTATATATATTACTGATTGTATTGACTACTGCTATTATTCTCTGAAGATTAAAAAATAGTTTATTATTAAAGTTTATCTTATAGTTCTTCTTGATATTCTTAATCTCATCTGTTAAATATAAAAATTTTATGATGAATTCATAATAATTATTCTCATTGCATATAATCAACTTGTGATAATCACTATTGATATTTTACAACTTGTTAGCATTCTCATATATTGACTTGAGATACTCAAATATTTCTTTTATAGTTTAGTATTGGTTGAAGTGATTCTCTTTTATATAAGATGTGATGTGATGTGCTACATCTTTGTCAGTTCAGTTTTCAATGTACACAATTCTCATATGTTTAATAGAGTAGTAATCAATGTTCTCTCAGAGTTTGTTCTTCATCTAATAGAGTCAGTGTTCAAATTTCAGCTCCTTGCTGTCAGTGAGATGTTTTAAATCATCAATCTTGACTGATCTTCTGGCAGTCTTAAAGGAAATGATATCTCAACTTACTGCTTAATTACTGACTATTATATAAATCAGAATAAGATTAAATTCATCATATTCAACAATTAATTCATCAATTTGACTTTGCTTGATAGTGGTCTAATTGATACTATTGTCTCATTTTATCCTCAGATGCATGATTGTATCCCTTAACGTTTTTTCATCATTAAAAATATTATTAAAGATTATCATCAACTTATTATAAATATGATTACTGTCTGAATGAATTACCTCTTTAAATTTCTCAATTGAGATATATGATTGATCAGTCAGTCTTGTTAGAATGTATCATCAGTTCTTTTGACTCCTTCCAAGGGGTTAAGAGCCTGTGATAATCATTTGATGTTAGATTGAGCTATTGTCTTCAACAGTTAATTTAATATATTGTTAGACTCTCAACTAATAGATTCTAATTCAACTGAGACACTCAAGTTTTTCACTGAAACCTGAGTGAAAAGGTAGAAGGAAATTTTAGTATTATGTTAGGAAATGAATGTGAGCTGTCTGAGATAGAATCTCTCTGCGTTGCTAACTGCTATATAACAAAATACTAAATTGGTTAAGGAAAAAGAGTGTCAGGGTCTGCTCAGATTATAAACAGCCCACATGATCACATGACTGGATCACGACCGATCCGCTAGGTTACATGTGGGGTGTGATCACGTGATGGAGATAAACCTAGCCCCGGCGCCGAGCCTAACAAGAACTTTAATTTAGCTTTTCATAATAATTGATAAAATTTCATTCTCAGCAGTCATTAATTGTTGAAGAAAATTTAAATTTGAACTTAATTTTTTTATTCAGAAAGAAGTAAATTGATCATATTTTATAACAGTAGTAATTTGTGATGACTGCTCTCACATATTCATAGAGAGAATTCACTGAATAAAAAATTCTTCCTCTATAAGGCTGAGTTTTCAGTTCTTTGATGAGTATCAATATGTGCAATATAATCATTGGCGTAGTGAAGGGCATCATACAACTTTGCTACAGTTCATACATTAAATCTGATCTTTATCAAGTGCTTGAATTGTTAAAAGAAGTATTCCTTCTTGAAAGAAGACTCTATGATTTTGCATTGTGATATTTTTAATTGTTATATCAAAAGACGTGTAGATTGTTTGAGAAGTGGCTCACTCGCTTATGTGGCTCGCTCGCTTAACTATAGATTACGTTAGGGAGAGCGAGAAATTGAAAACTGCTTCATATTATAACTACCATATGGAGAGGAGAGTCCCTTAACTATTCAAGCACGAGAACTGGGAGATTTTTGACGAATCATTGAAGATGTCTTCGGGAGGGGTTGAACGATCTAGGCACACTCTAGACTTCTGGACTGGGCGGTACATAGGCCATTCCGCCAGCCATGCAGACCAAGACCGCCATGACCTGGCTGTTCTAACTGTTCGTGGCGTCCGATCTACTGCACGCCTGCGCCAAAACCCCGTCTGTTGGATTTAAGGGTGTCAGACAATCTGCAGAGCTTCTCTTCACGAAAACGTCTCTGCTCAGTTCTGCCCCTCGACCAGTCGCCATTATTCGGTGGGCTGGATAGGTTTAGAGCCAAGCGCCGCCATATGCAGCCCGCGAATGTATAGACAACCTTGAACTGGAATTTGGCGTCTCTTAGAGAGCGGGGGTGGGACAAGAAGCGTAATATTTTTCTTTTCTGATTGATTAAATAGTTGGATTTCACGCGATTCCCGCAGTGGATTATTGTCCAGAACCACTGAGCATTCAACCCGTTGCATGGCCCCAAAAGCTGATGTTCCTCCGAAACATGATTTCAAGGGTGCCTACGTCAAGAATTTTACGTATGATGTGGCAAGCTGTTGCGGAAGGTTTTGAGCTTCTACCCAATCGGTTGCCAATCCATGAAATAATTTTCTTTTCTTTATACAGTCTTTCGTGCTCAATTCCTCCCCTTGTTTCGTCATAGATTTCCCTGAAGGCCCTTTTCATTTTGCACGGATTTATTTTTATTTTTATTTTTTTTTTTTGGATGCTTCTCGAACTAATATCTCGTTGGCTTCTTCTCCACTTCGAAATACGCGGCTCTATTTTGTCCCACCCTCCAAATGTTTACAACTCGAATATATACATACATACACACATATATAAACAGTGCCCTTCATCACTTGCTTGACCTGAAATTTAAGAGCTCTTGCCATCTGACAAGGTCCAACTTTTGATGGTTTGAAAATTAAAGGCACTTTTTGTCGAACATTCGCTTATTCCTCTCCAGTATTCATCAAATGTTCACAGAACTAGGAATTTATATAAACCTTTGAAAAGAGATCCATCTTCGGCTATTCAATCGAATCTTGCGTTATGGGTGTCACAAAGAGAGTGCTCAAAAAGGGCAATGGAGTAGACAAGCCATCAAAAGGCGACGAAGTGGTGATCAACTACAAAGGGTGCCTTTATGACCCGACTGCCGCTGATAGGAACTACATGGGAGACGAGTGAGTATTCGCAGCTCACTTTGAAACCGCTGTTTTATCAAAGGAAAAAAAGGAAGAAACGATGAAGAAAACGGTCTATTTGCTGAATTCTTTTTAAATTCGGTGCAGATTTGATTCTTCCAACGATAGAGGGAACTTCACAACCACAATCGGCATTGGGAAAGTTATTCAAGGTATTTATTAATACCTTTTCTACACGGTATACGGTGTAGCCAACATCCCGCTGGTCACACTTGCAATATGAGGCTATCCGCCTATTATTTGGACGTAATGGTACCAGATCTGACGAATTCCCGACTAACCATTCCGTCTGTACTAAGGTTGGGACGAGGCTGTTGTTAATATGAGCCTTGGTGAAAGGAGCATCCTGACCATCAGTGGGTAAGTCAATGCTTTTTCATTCAGCCCTTTCTCCAACTTTCCTGAGACTCAACGATATTTCATCGAATTGGCGTTTTATGGAAAGGGAACTATTATACTAATCATATCTGCTTGCACTTTATTCTCCAGTGACTACGCGTATGGTGAGCGGTATGTTACCTTTCAAATTTATTTCCCGACCCCTGTACAAAAGAAATTGGCCGTTCATTCCCCAATGTTGTTCATCATATATATTTTGCGTTATAGACAGAACTGGAGGACTATATGTTCAAAATCTTCCTAGATGCAAGCTGCTATATGGGAGCTTTATCTTCCAAAACCGTCCCGTTGTCAGACATATATCACTGACTTGAGCCGTTATCACTGGCTGCTCTCTAGTGGTTTTCCTGGACTAATCCCGCCCAACTCAACGCTGGTGTTGTAAGTACTTGATAGCTGCCAGGTTATTTTTCCTCCTGTTATTTGTCACTTTTCCCTTGCCTGTTGAACAAACCTTCATGCATGGTTTCACCGCATTTCGTGCCTGAATGATTTCCTTAAATTGCCTAAGTCTCTGGTTTCATCATCAGGTTGCTTCCCTCCCACGTATCACAGCACAGGCTTTCGTCGATGCAGCTTAAACCTGGCTGCCGCCAAAGTTCCCGTTCATTCTGCACACCTTGATTTGTCAAACATGCAAAATTGTCTTCATACTACTTTGCTACTGCATTCCATCTCTTAGCGTCGCCGACCAATTAAACAAGACCTCGCTTACTCTGATCTTTCCTCACAGTGATGTCGAACTCAAGGGAATCAATCATATGCGAGCATAGGGGACACGCACCGGGTATGTGCACTAATGGCCAGCAAGAGAGGATGGTGTGTTGGTTTGACGAGAGAGTGCCGCCAAATTTTTAATTCTCGAACATTGCCGAAGTTGTTCCTCACCACCAACCGTCGGTCCACATCATTCATCCACCTCCCTCCTTGCAACATTCACGCCATCTTTGCGTCGCACCATCTCATTCGCGGTTCCATTCCTGCCTTGTCCGTCACCCATTCCTCTTGTGTTCCTTAATCTATGTTCTCTACTCGAAATCAACGAAAGAAAGGAAAAAGAATTAATATCCTTTGGCTAGAGGAGCACATCTGCAGGATAGTCAAACAAGAAGACGAGCGGTTAGGGGGATATGTATGCGTCAACTTCGTCTAAAAAGAAGAGCGTCAAGCATGGCAACCTCGGCTCAATTCCTCTTTACTCTCTTTGCTTCCTCCCCTGATTCCATCAATGTCAGCCACTTCCCCACTTCTAGACGAATCGTCCAAGTTTCTGTCGTGGGTGATTTTTTTCTTTTTTCTTTCTCCCTTTTTATTTTATTTTTATTTTATTTTATTTTTCTTTTCCCCGAAGGGGTACCACCTTGCCATATAGTTAAATGAAGACACGAACAATAAGGTGTTTTTGTTTTTCAAAGAAGCAAAAACATATTACAGGGAAAGCAAAATTGGGATAGGGGATTCGTCGATTTTCCTTTCCATCGTTTCCTTTCGACTTCTTTTGAACTACGTTTTATGACCTTATAATAATGTCTGGCCTTACGTTTTATGCTTCTCGTTACGCCTTATGCTGCTTAATGTCCTCCATGTCTTGTTAACATTCATTTTACGTTCATTCCGTTACTCCTCTGGCCTTTTCCTCCTCTCTTTTTCAACGTGTTTAAAACTACATCATTGCATGTACGTCTTTTCTCCCACTACAGCAACATATCTAGAATGTTGAGCAGACCATCTGGTCTGATCTGGATCGGATCGGATTGAATTAGTATGGTTTGATATGATATGGGTAACCTCTTATCAGTTAAAATGATTTTGCGAACTCATATGATGCAAATCATACGCCGGCGTTCATTTTCTCCTCTTTATACACGCCTTTCTGGATACTACATGAAGCACTCTTTCCTTAGTTCTTCACTTCAATTTGATAATACATAATCATTCTATTAAGTTGTTTCATTTGATATAGTTATCTATTTCATGACTTCTTTAACATATTATGTACTCATATGATAAGAAATTGTAAACTCAGTCTATTTAAATTATAGAATATATATAATTATAATATAATTATACTTTTACTATTTAAATTATAAAAATATAGATTTACATGAAATGATATTATTTTATAAGCAAATAAATAAATTTTCAATTAGTGACTTAACAATAAAGAGAAATTTATATAAATTCTTCTATTTATTCAATATATATAGAAAAAAAGTTAAGTGTCAATAGCTCAGTCTAGAGTCAAGATGATAATAAAATAAAAGCTTCAATTCATCTATCTAACCAGGCAGCTGTGATGAGAATACTAAACTGGGAACTAAAACATAAAATGAACAAGCAGCTGAATATAAAAAGGTGATTGAAAATCAGAGTAAATTAATTTTCAAAGCAGAGTGGAGTAAATCAATCTTAATCTATATTACAAGCAGCTGCGCTGTAACACAGGTCTTATATTTACGTTCATGTCCATGTGAGTACGGCAGTGTTGTGAACCAACAGGGCATCCCTCGGAATCATTGGATAAGGATGGCGGATGATAAAGGAACTAGGGTTTCGGACGGAACAACCCTAGGTTCCGGGACTAACCCCAAGGGAAAGGTCACGTGATCGATAGATTGATATGTTCGGTAGAACACCGTCTATCAATCTATCGGATAGATTGATATAACGGGTAGCGGATCATCTATTGATCTATAGGATCTATCAGGAGGTCTCCTCATGTATATAAACACGCTCATTACCCTTAGGATCAAGAGGCCTATCTTCTTGATCACGATCAATTCACTTATTCATACTATTCTACTTCCCGTTCGGAGCCCTCACCCTTTACTGTCTTTATCAGCGTCTACCTGATATTACACTACACTCTTACCTGTCATAGCTTTGACTCTCTACCCACAGGTGTCCGTCTCACCCAAGCCCTACGCACGCCTGCCCCAAGCCGTAGCTATCGTTGGTTATAAGGATCCTCTAATTGATGTCCTTACTACTCGTGATAGTGGCACTACCCCCTGTCCTAGTTATCAAGCTTACTACGGCAGCCTATAGTGACATTTGGGTCAAATGGGTTTTTTTGATGGTTTTTATACTAGTGTTACCATGAACACGCACCAATCATATTCATTTAATTTGTAATCAAATAGAGCTTGTTGATTATAGCTCCTCTGTGTAAGAAAATTTTGTGATCAAGGCACACTAACTCTATTGATTACATGAGTGACAAGAATAGGGGTGAGAATAGAGGTAAGAATAGGGGTAAGAATAGGGGCAAGAATAGATCTGTGAGAAATAAGACTTATTATGAGAATAATAGCTAGCAAAATAATTCTTCACATTAGTATCAATCTTTACAGCGTATACTAAAATCTATCAAACATTCTACTAATCACCCTCAACTCTGAGGTCAAAAGAACCTATCAATCATTCTATCAATCACTCTCGACGCTGATGCCGAAATCTTGTCCCATTTGCAGGTGGGTCAAGATAGTTTGATTGTGTTTCAATTTCATCAGAATGACTCTTTTCCATCTCTGTCACAGTGTTTTCCATCTCCTTCTTTATATTTTCCTCCTCTGTCTCTGATTCCAGCTTCTCCCACTTGAACAATAGATCCTTTTCAAGCTTCATTGTCTTCAATTCATTAACTTTGTCTTCAGATTTTGTAGGGATTGGGGACGGCCGTCTTCATTTGATAAGATTTAGAATGGGTAAATCGACTGAGAAAGCACGTTCGCGTTTGATCACTGATATGGAGGTATTCTCTTCTTTGACTTTGATATCTGGTGATTTGACTTTGATATTCTTCAGTTCTGATGGTTGTTTGATGGGGTGATTGGACTCATCATAGGTAACAAGACAAATGTGAATAATTGTAGTTGTTGAGGTTGATGAGTGCACTTTCTTAAATGAACTCAATAACTTTTCCAAATCCAACATCCAAACATCAGGAGTGAGCATAACTGCACCATCCTTTCCTGTAACTGAGGCAGAAATGAATACATCAACTGGAGAAACAACTGTAAGAATATTCTTCCAGGCTGTATCAAGTCTGGCAGTGATGATTTCTAGAAAATCCTCCATTGTGAAAAACACACAATCTGAGTAGATTTCATTTTGAATTTTTTGAATTGACTCCCAGTTATAGTGTGTTTGTAGTTTGGCATCATTGTATTCACACTTCCAAATATGAATAAGAATTTTGTAGGATTTTCACAAGGAGGATAGTTGATTCAGCTCAGGTTTGATCGCAGGTTCTTTTATAGGTGATGTACGTTGAACTGGTGTACCAGCATTGGGGGTCATTTGTTGAACTTTTTGTGTTTTTTGAATGGCCAGTTGACGTGCTCGTTGAGGAGGTCCAGGATCAAGAATTGTGGCAGAGAGTGACGGTGTCAGAGCTGGAGGACTGGGACTATCTTCAATGACAATGATTTCATCATTTATTGAAGAGATGATGGAGGATTTTGGTGTGGATGGATTGGCTTTGCCACAATAAGGACAGGCAGCTTCACTATTACAGTGTGCTTCATGAGAAAATCCAGGACGATTGGGGCAGAATGGTGTCCACATAGTGAAGTAAATCAAGATGATAATAAACAACAAAGAGAAGAACAGGAAAATTTGAGTGTGTGTATATATATATCTGTTTTTGAGGGTAAGAGAGTGAGAGATTGTATGTGTGTGTGTGTGGATTTCGGTAACCTGATTAGTATAATGATTAGTATAATAGCTAACTGCTTTGGGAGTGTTAGACATGATGAGTAATATTATAAAATATCTTCAAAGAGTTAGTTACAGTGTACACACTACAGAATATTTCTGTATCAATTAAGAAAATTGTTTATTGATATATATTTTAATACTGTCAATAACTTTAGATTGGAATATATAACTTTATATGATTATAATTTTCAAGTTATAGAGTGTTTGAGTATATGAATACATATATTCTGTGTGTCCGGTGTACATACATTGTATATATATATATATATATATCTAGTTCAAAATTCATGTAGCACTACAATATAAAATTTATAGAATAATTGTTATAGTAACAAACTTAAAAAGTATATGTCAGGCCTATCCGCCTTCTTACGTAATCCGCACTGTATATAACTTCCGCGTAGCTAGCGATCGCCTCATAATCAATCAAGCAATCTATCCTTGACAGGTTATGAGACCCGTTTTGCGCAAATAACTGCCAATTCAGGGAATTCTTGCCAAATATAGCGTATATTAATCACTGCTCACTTCATTCAATATAATATTGTCTTATTTTATGTCAATTGATCAATTTGGCACACTCTTATATTATTATTATTTTTTCTGTGTTCAATCTGTTTGCTTAGTGGGTGAAAGAAAAATCTGCAACTTGCTAATTTTCAGCAACTGATCGCACAAGAACGCGTCAATCTGCTCAATCAAGCTTATAGGCAAGAATCTCACCAAATAAGATTACTCCATTAGAAAGAAGATTAATATGACATGGCAGAACATATGATGACTTACTCACAGTCGCGATCAAGCCAATCCAGCCAATCTGACCAATCTGAAAATGACCAGGGGGCCCTGAGCTCACTGACCCCCCCAGGGGCATTCAGGAGTTCCAATATTGGACCCCCTGGAACGCCCAATTGGCAAGCTGGGCTGATTACAGCCCCTACCACGGTGAGGCCGGTCCGCCTACACTGTGTCAAATATGCCAACCTGACTTCTTCAGAAGATGGGATGGAGATGTCTGCGGTGACCCCTAATCCACCATCAACAACTGACTCTGAAGAATTGCAACTGAGGAGATTGGATCTTGAATGTCAAAAGATTGATTTAGAACTTCAAAAAGAGAGGCGCAAAGAATTGCAGCTTCAACTTCAATTGAAGAGGCTCCACACTCAGAATGACAGGGCTGCAATGCCCACAAATTCACCAGCAGGTCAAATTTCAGCATGAGATCTGAACTTGAGGTCCTGAATGCAATATAACCTCTATGACCTGGATAGCTGCGTTGGCAAGGCGATCAGCCAGTTCAAACAGGATACTAAATATGCCACCAAGCTGAATGCTCTGGTCAGATCTTTGAATTACCTCTCCTGGCATGCAAATATGAAGGCCAAGCTAATTGACACTCAATGCTGGGTTATATTGGAGGACAAGCAAGTCAAAAGCCCTGATGAGGACCCCAAATGAGCTCCTTTTTGGGAGGCCAAAAATCACTGGCTTTACACATTCATTTTGAATGCATTGGCAGCCAGCATTAGGCCCTGTTTTAATAAGTATGATGAGGGCAGGATCACTTATTCCCTTTGACACACAGTTGAGAAGAAGTTCTCCATCTCAAGAACACAGCTCTGCAGGGAAGCAGTCCTGGCATTTACATCAATGAGTGATGTTCAAGTCACTGATGTACACATGTTTTTCAATAAGTTCAATGATGTTACTATGAAATTGGAAATACTCAATATCTTACTGTCAAATGACATGGTATTCCATGTGTTCTATTCTGCACTTCCCAATATATGGTGAAACTACATGCAAAAGAAAATTGAGGAGGTACAAGAGTCCAAATCAAAGTCTGTCATGTTGGATGTTCATTCAACCATGGAGGAAATACACTCTTGATTGAATCCTCTCAAAGAGATCAAGAAGCTCACCCAGGCAGCTAATTCTTCAGCCAATGTGGCTCAGGCTGAAAACGCGGCTGCAGGTTCCAATAATAGCAACAATGTTCAAAATAATTCAGCCTGTGGGGGCTGACCCAGGGGACGCAGAGGCTATTGAATGGATGAACATTCAAAGTCTGACCTCCCAATCTGCTCAGAATGCAAGCATCATCATGGTGAGCTCTGCTGGGCAGTCAATCCAGATAGCACTCCTGAAGAATGGAGGACCATCAACACAGTGAGAATAGAGAAATATAACAATAAGAAGAGTAGTGAGAGCAAGAAGGCCCTATCAACTGCAAATGACAGCTCTGAGATGTTCCAAATGACAAATCTAGTGCAGGTCATTGAGATGCCTGCATACTCTGCTGAACCAATCATCAACCCACTCACCATATGGAATAGTGAGGCTGGATGTCATATTGTGTGTGATCAATCACAATTTTCCCAAATAACAGAGGTTAGCGGCCCTATGATTCAAGTGGCCAATAAGGCTATCTTGAAGGTTCAAGGAATCAGGGTCACCTCCATCCCAGTCAGGGAAAGATTAATTGAATTTGACCACATCTATTTGATGCCAGACTTATTCACCAACCTCATATCTGCTGGTCTATTGGAGCACCAGAGCTATATTCATCATGATCTGCAGGTGGATGCTGGAAATTACTTTGAGATAATAACATCTACAGGAAATGACATCTTCTATGTGATTTTGAATTCCAATAATATATATGTTCTATCTGACACTCCTCCTATGTTCAGGGGTATTATGAATGATCTGGAGCTTGGACCACTGGCATACTTGATGATTCTGAAGCCCAGGGCAATTTCAACAGATTATGATCTGAACACTGCATCACTGAGTCTTTTCAACTGCAATGATGTGGAGCAGCTGATTAACCTGAAGGATTCAGATACTGATATCTTCATTTTATCCTCATCAACCTGCTTACCCATCATTATGCTGAAGCAGCTACTGATTGATGAGTGGCACTAGTGATTGAGTCATATTGATGAGAAGAATCTAATTAAAATGTCATGAGAGTCCTGTTTCAGAATTGCCATCATCAGCTCAAAGAAGCTCTCATTCTGTGTCACATGCATTAAAGCCAAGCATAAATGTGCAAGTTATAAAAATGCTACTCTACACTGTGCCACTCACAAAGGTCTTAAGATCTGGGTGGACCTATTCAGGGGTGGAGAAATGCTTGGTAATGAAGAAGATACACCATCCTATGTGAGTAAGAAGCTCACAATAATGATCACTGATGATGCCACACAAATGTGGTGGACCTTTCTATTGGAGTGCTGCAATGAGGCTCTAAAATATATATGAATCTTCAATCAATTTATGAAGAATCTGCTCAATTGTAGTGTTGCAATTATTCACTCTGACTGTGATGAGTTGAATTCAAACTCAGCAGTCATCTATATGATGAGTGAGGGTATTAAATGGGAGTCAACCCTGTCTCATACTCCACAGCAAGATGGTGTGTCCAAACATTCTATTGGCCTGATTATTGAAAAAGTCCAAATGTTATTAATAGATTTATCCGCCCCCCCCCAGATGTGGGATGAGGTGGTAATTGCAGTGACTGAAATGCTTAATCTTATGCCAACATCAGCCAAGCTCTATAATGGTGTAGAGGATCTGGATCTGAAGTCAATTACCTCCTATGAAGCTTGGCTCAGGGCCCTGCCCTCCACATGTGGAATTCACTGATGGGGATGCAAGGCTTATTTAAAAATAGTGCTCAAGCTGAATATGAAGATGGCCTTGTGATCACAGGAGCTTATATTTACAGACTATGATGGTTTTACTAATTATAGATTGGTCAATCCTTCTAACAGTCATCTTTACACATCAAAAGACATGATATTTCAAGAAGATCTTCATTTGGTGAATCCTTTGACCCTGTCTGAGCAAGGTGTCAAGAATCTGTCTTCTGCTGCCTGTGTGACTGTAGTTGCAATCCCCTCCACCCAACATAATTTATCAACAGATGATTTCATGGTGAATGAGGAGTCTCTACCTGCCCCCCCAGTATTTCTATACTCTACAAATAATTGATGGATAGACTATGAGATTACTGCATGGATTTCAACATTTTTGATGCAGAACACTACTGCCCTCTCAGAGTCCACTTTAGAGATGAAAGATTCTCCAATGCTCACTGAGAATATTACTTCAGTGAGGGAGGCCTCAGTGAGGGATTTCACTGACAATTCAACTGACATCCCTGCAGACTCTGAGATCACTGACTTGCCAGTTCTGAAGAACCTCACCCAGACTCAGGCATCTGCAGATTGAAAATATTACTTTCATACCTGTGTTAAGGAGATTAACCACCTCAAGCAGATTAGTGCATGGCAGCTAGTTGAAAGGACCTCAGATATGATGATTCTACATGGCCAATGAGTGTTTGACAAAAAGATTAATAATGCAGGTAGAATTGATCAATATAAGGCCTGCTGGGTAGTCTGCAGCAATTATCAAGAAAAGAATGTCAACTATTCAAAGACATTTGCACCAGTTATATTGGCTTTCACCTACTGAGCACTTATGACAATCTCAGTATCCTGAGGATGGCATGTTCTGCAGATTGACATGATTACAGCATTCTTAAATGCCCAGCTTTCCACCAATGAACATATATATATGCATCAACCTGCTGGGTTCCGTGAGGGATGTGACAATCTGATATGTGAATTGATGCAGAGACTATATGATCTGAAGCAAGCAGCACTATTATGATATGAGAAGCTGTGAAAAATGCTATTGGAAACAGACTTCCATGTCAGTTCTCATGATGTCAGTTTTTTCATAAATGATGTCTGCAAGGTCTATATAATCACCTATGTGGATGATGTTCACCTATACAGTCTGAATATATTGAATATTGAGTGAACAAAAGCCCAGATCACCACTAATTATGAGATCAAGAATGTGAGTGATTCAAACCAGTATTTGAATATGAAGATTGATCAGGATGCTGAATCATTATCACTGTCCCAGCCACTGTTCATAAAGAACCTGCTTGAGAAATTCTCAATGAATGACTGCCATCCAACATCTTCTCCTATGAAGAAGAATGTTGATTTCATGAGTGATAATGAAGAACCAGTTGCTTATACAGCAGAATTTACATTATGTTCCTATCAATCAGGGGTTGACTCTCTGCAATATCTTGCTGCCAACACACACTCTGATATAAGCTTTGCTGCTGGCTTCCTAGAGAGATTCAGCTCCTGCTCTACCTCAAAGAATTGAGCAGCATTCAAGTGAATTCTTAGATATCTACAAGGCATGCCTGACATAGGTGTGTCCTACCGAAAAGATGCGGATATAGAACCTGTGGTGTTCACTGATGCTGATTGGGCAGGCCATGATCTGGGTTCCCACTCCATCACTGGATATGTCATTTATATGGCAGGGGGTCCTGTTGCTTGGCAAAGCAGCAAGCAGACAGGCATTTCAAAATCATCTACTGAGGCCAAATATATCACATCCTCAGAGGCTGTCTATGAGCTTGTCTGCCTCTGGGAATTGCTGGAGGATGCCAGCTTCATACCATCCCAGCTCAATAATCTTGATGATAATGATGGCCCGATCAAATCACCAGTCAATAAGCTGGCATATATGATTCAGGCAGATAATAAATCAGCAATTGAACTGGCCAAAAGTGAGGCTATTCTGCACTGTTCTAAGCATATAGAGGTCTGCTTCCATACTCTTCGGGATCTTGTCCGCAAGAATGAGATCTCAATTGATTATGTCCTGTCCACTGAGAACGCGGCAGACAGGCTGACCAAGCTGCTTGGGGTGACTAGATATGCCCTATGGCAGCAGATATTAGAAGACGCGGTAAGCAGGCGGAAATGATTATATGGAGGAAATGACTGGTTTTTCAACAATATGGGTTTTCCAGTCAAATTATGCACTGATACCTAGCTACAGGCTATTTTTTGAATGTAATCTCGCGTACAGTTACATCGGTGAGTGGGGGTGTCAGGCCTATCCGCCTTCTTACGTAATCCGCACCGTATATAACTTCCGCGTAGCTAGCGATCGCCTCATAATCAACCAAGCAATCTATCCTTGACAGTATATTCTTGAGAATATTAGTAGAATACTTAGTAGAATACTTATTCATATTCAATCTAATTACATCTGTGATACATCTGGCTTAACATCCTCACTGTTCTCATCAGAGATATCAGGCTTGATATCTTCACTATTCTCACTATTCTCATCATAGATTTTCATTTCCATCACATTATCAAAATTCATCTCATGCTCCTGCAATCGCTCTGTCAGCCAGTCCCAAGCACCAGT
Source organism: Paracoccidioides lutzii (assembly GCF_000150705.2). Classification (NCBI taxonomy): domain Eukaryota; kingdom Fungi; phylum Ascomycota; class Eurotiomycetes; order Onygenales; family Ajellomycetaceae; genus Paracoccidioides; species Paracoccidioides lutzii. The sequence goes on from NW_015440997.1 coordinate 84,695, forward strand.
TGGCTTTTCAGATTCCTGTAGAATAGGAACTTGTTGAGATCTTATATGATCATGTACAAGTTTTCGCAGCTGAAGATATATTATCTTATGTATACATTCACCCTGTTCATTGACAGCTGCAGCAGTGACTCTTCCAGAAGAAAATCCCAATTTTGAAATCTGATTCTGACACCAATTCTTTGTCTCCAGTGGTAGATACTCATTAATATCTGTCAACTATTAGTATCTCTATAATATTAGATCAACAGAGATATTAGTAATGAAGATATTACATACCCCAGTTTTCAAAGTGCATGTGAAGTTCTGAAAGCACTTGTGAATCTGGTTTTAAGCCATGCTGTAATGCATTATCAGGATGATAATAGAGCTTCCAGGGCTGTCCATATACCCCATCAGGTCGTTTACGTTGAGCTCGAATTCGATGATTATTCCAGACTCTCACATAGTTTGTCATCTCTTGTCGAATAATTGGCATATATACAGCGAGAAAGGCAATACGATCAGATAATTTATTGGTGTGATATAGACCTGTATGACTGAGATTCAGAAAATAGCGCTGAGAGAAGATTAGCATAAAGATTAGTATAATAATTAGTAGAAAGAATATGGAATTTCATACTCTCCAGTAATTTGCCAACTGTTTTGCAAGTTGTCCCCACCAAGATTCAATTCGTTGATTTAGTGTACTTGTTCCAAATCGATAGCACTCATTCAAAGAAGTATTTGAATCAGTTGCTTGATGTAGTTTGAGTTGTGCAGCTGCAATCATTGAAGTTTCGGTTCCTCTATCTGAACGAATAACCTGAGGAAAAGTATCGGTTGCTTGTAGAACATCAAGAAATTGTCGAAGAACAGAAACAGCAGTACGGTTTGTGATTCCAATATATATCCACACTATATATCGAGAATATGCATCAATTGCTGCATAGATTTCGATTCCCCAATGTTGAAGCTTGCAATAACCATCAATAGACCAAAGATAATTTGGTCCGGGAACAATGTAGGATCCTCGGTGACGTTGGAGATCATTTAGCCGACGTGTAATTCCATCTGGATCGAGAAGCCGAACTGTTTTGAATAGACGATTTCTGATTTTATTAGTATTATACTAATCATTATATTAATCAAAACATACCGTGAAATGCTATGCCCCTGCTGCCTAAAATGGGTGTACAGATGTCCTCTTCCAAAACCCTGAATAAATCCACTGTCAAGCTCTTTCTGTACAGTAGATATAAGCTCTTTCTGCATCTCATCACTCTCATAGTCATCTCTTCGCTGATGAAGTTTCAATTGCTGCCGAATTTGACGAAGCTCACGTATAGAGAGTTGAGACTCAGGATGCTTTTGTTGAATAACTGATAGAATATCAGCATCCTGCAAGCCTCGTGAAAACAATTCTTGAATAAGATTGTGAATTGATTCATCAGCTTCCCATTTCTTGGTTTTTCTAACATTCCATTTTCGAAGACAACGAACAAGAGTTGATCGACTAACTTCAAGATTATGATCTCATTTCAATTGAGAGATAATATCTTATTGAGTTAGATTGTGTTGATGAAGATTAATAATAATATCTTTGTGAGAAAGAAGATATGAATAACTGGATGAAGGCATTTTAAAAGAAAGTAAAAGAAAAAGTATTCATTATTCTAAAATAAAGAAAAAATGAATGAATGAATGAATGAAAATATCATAACATCATAAAAAAAGTAAATAAGAAAATTAAAACAAATAGACAATGCACTAAACTAATTAAGTTAGCTTGCTTTAACATAAAAAAAAATTTTAACAAAAAACAGATTAGTAGAATGATTGCTATAATCATAAAAATAAAAAAAAATAAAAAAAATTAATTTTCAGACTTAAAAAGCATGCACTCATCTGAGCTTCATCTCATTTGCATAAATTCCTCTGAAGTCATTTTCTCTTTCAAGACTCTATGAGTCTGTTTACAAGCATTAATATCCTTTTCTGAATCTTCAGTCTTTTGCTCACTCCATCATTTCTTTGTCAAATTTGAGTCAATTTGTTCTACACAAAGCAGCATTTTCAAAACAGAAAGCTCCTGATTTGAAATTTTTTTTAAAAATTGATGATGACTGATAGTATTATTGAAAGAATGATGTCAGAATTTTTGAAAAAGAGAATTGCTGATATCTTTTCATGAGAGAATTCACTGCTATACAATAGCAGCAAGACTTCCTTCTTTTTTCATCAGTTTCACCCTTTTCTCATACACAGTCTGGAAATCTTTCTCAGTTGGCATATTTTCTTTATCAAATCATTTTTTGTCTTCTAGTCGCCATTTCACTCCTTGCATAGTGTCCTCAGAATGGAACAAATGATTCCATGCGGTGAGCCTATGATAAATCATTAAAATGATTAATATAATGATTAGTAGAATATAAAACTTACTTTTCACTTGATGTTGAGATATCATTCTGTCTCTGCTTCAGCATTAATGCTGTAATTTCTGTGCTAAGTCTATATTCTATTAATATTTATATTAATAAGATTTCAAGATTTGCTAACTATCTTTTATTCATGATCTTTGTTCTTTTATTCTCAATCATCTTCTTTTGATCTTCAGTATTTGTCTCTCTGAATGTATTAGTATTTTTTAACTATTGAATATGATAATTTACTACTGTATGATCTACATTCTTCACTTATTCAATAGTGACTTTCTTCTCATTCATTTTTTCCTGTTGTTTCATTGCTCTTTTTATGTGAGAGTTAATTGATATTTCTTCTTCAGCTTTTCATTTGTGGCCAGCTGTGGCTCCAGGCTTTGGTCCGCAATGTGTTATTTTGATAGAATGAGAAAAAAACTGATCTTGAAAGTGAGAAACAAAGAATCTGATGCAGAAAGTAGTTGATTGATACAATGATTGATAGAATAAAAGACAGGCAGACAGCAGAGCAGAAGTAGTGAGATGACAGAAAGAAGAATTGAAAGAATTGAAAATCAATAATGATATTCTTTGTGATGTGTTGTTGCATTCACTTGATTGTCTATTTGAGTGTGCTTGTGTTGTTGTGTTATTCATCAACTGCACATAATCACACACATAACTGTACACTCACTTCAAAGATCTTATCTCTTTGCTCTTTTTCTTTCTTAATCTTTTAATCTTCTTATTCATCTCATTCTACGCGCCTCCCCCTCTCTCTGTGCAGAAATTTTTTAAATTAGCTTCTTATTTCAGCAATGTAAGTGAGCTACAGTTCATTGTTATACTAGTTATTATACTAATCAGTAAATAAGCAGCTAGAATTATCAAATTCACATAAAAATGACTCATATCAAAATGACTGCAAGAAAACACATTCAACAGATAGAAGCAAAAAAAAATATAATCAGCAAGGCAAGAAAGAGAGAAAAGTATTCTTCAGAACAGTATGTGACTCATGTGAAACCTTAATGTCACTATCATCAAAAAGCTGATAGTAAGTAAAAGTATATTTATAGATTTTTTGAATTTAAATATCTAATTTAATTATTTTAGCCACTGCTCTCTGTGAAATCTACTGTTATCAACATGATGTTGAGCTTCTTATTCACAAGCTCTCATTTCAGCATCTTGTTTGTGAAAATGCAGCAGATATATATAATGATCTTTGATTTCAAGTATCTGCAATTCTGGCTTTGCAGGAGGCTGCAGAGGTGGTTTTGATTGATGAATTCACAAGTAAGAAATGACTGAATTTTACAAGCTAATCTATTAATCATTATACAAATCAATTGGGATGTTAGTGACAAATCTATGCATCATCTATGCTAAATGTGTTATCATCCAGGATAGGGATATGAAATTGATGTAGAGGCTGTGATAAATCATGACAGGCAATCACATTTCAGAATGTGAAAATGATTATTAGTAGTTTCTCGTTGTTTTCATCTTTTATTCACTTTCTTTCACTTTTTGATTTTTCATTTTGATTTTTTGATGATATCTATAAAAATGATTGTTTTTTAATTTTTTTAATTTAATTTTTTTTTTTAACTTAATCAGAATGAAATGAGATGTTTCTGCAACAGATAAATCTTTATATAAATTTTTATTGATGAGTGTCTATAAGTGGAATTAAGTAATTACAGTGGAAAAATACAAAAAAACTCATTTGACTCAAATGTCACTATAGACTGCTGTAATACTTCTTTTTAATGTGATTATCTTATCTATGACCATCAGCTTCTAGCAGTAGCTGATTAAATTCAGGCAGAAAGTCAAAGAGAGCTCTTTTACTCTGTCATAGATTATTGAGCTTTTACATAGCCGTTTTCTGTCATGCAGAATCACTAAAGAGAATGTGTGTCTGCTTCAGTAACCTCTTTACTATGAAGTTGATCTTGTTCTTATTATTCTCAACTCAGAGGTAAACTTGAGCTACTGCCATTTCTTTCAGTCTTGAGTACATATACCAAACACATTCCTCATTATTACCTAAAGCTTTCTCATTGACCTTAAGTTTTGATTGAAGCTTTAGCTCTCACTGAGAGTAGTGCTTCAGATTAGAATCATCATACTTCTTGCAGTTCAGTAACTTGGTCTTTGATCTTCTGACTGCAATGAGTGATTGTGAGTTCAATTGAGAGAGAGTTGATATTGAGATGTTCAAAGCTTGTCATAGATTAGCTATTTCAGCTTGCTGAGCTGCTATTAAATCTCTGTTCTCACACTGAACCTGTTCCTGCTATTGGAGAAAGATCATTCATTGTTGTTCAAAGCTGCTGAGGGCATTCCTGCTTATTGCTTTGTGTTGATCCATTTGTGTATTCATTGTACAAGTCTGTTACTTTATCTCATTCAGCTAAATGTTTTCAATGTTGCTCATTCATTTGTTAGCATGATTGCTAACTCAGTCTATTCATATACCAATGCTATCACTGAACTTTGTAATGCAGAATTTAAGACTCTCAATAGTCTATTATATGTCAGCACATTTGCTGAGCTTCATGATACAGAATTAAGACTCTCAGTGGCCTATTAATGAGAGGAGTGAAGCAATTTGTAATGTAAAGGGTTAAGCTCTAAGAACTAGAGACTAGTCCTCCTATATAACAAGGATGAATTGCTTGGGAAAGGGTAGAAAAGAATGAGATGAGAACACAAGCTTAAGCAAGCTCACATAGCATGATCACATGCGCACATGCAAACGATGGCTAGGCTGAGTCAGCCAGCCAGAGTGAATCTAGGGGTTCAGCCCCTTATAACAAAGTACTTATGAGGACATTTAAAACAAATAAACTAAGTATCAAAAGAAAGTGTAAGAAGCCCTATAACTAAAATTGTAGAAGAGTAAATGTATAGATGCAGCAATCATTATAGAGAAAGAAGAATAGTGATGAATAAAATATATATGTAGAATTGAATAGTAGCTATTCATTGAATCTCTTGAAGAAACTTAATATTAGGCTCAGCGCCATGGCTCAGCGCTGGGGGGGCCTAGATTTATCTCCATCACGTGATCACATGATGGCGCCTCACATGTAACCCAGTGGACCAGTATGATTCAGTCACATGATCATGTGAATTGTTTACAATATGTCATGTGATCATGCAGACTGTTTATAATCTGAGCAGATTTTAACACCTCTTTTCCTCATCAACTTTAGTATTTTGTTATATAGCAGTTAGCAATGCAGAGAAATTCTATCTTAGACAGCTCACATCTGCTCTCTAACATAATACTAAGATTTTCTTCTACCTTTCACTCAGGTTTCAGTAAAAAACTTAAGTGTCTCAGTTGAATTAAAATCTGCTTATTAAGAATCTAATAATATGTCTGATCAACTATTGAAGAGAAAAGTATAATCTGACATCAGATGATCACTGCAGGCTCCTAACCCCTTGAAAGGGGTCAAAAGAACTGGTGATATCTCTTAACAAAATTAATCAATCAATCATACATCTTAATTGAGAAATTCAGAGAGGCAGTTGACTCAAATAGTGATTATATTTATAATAAGTTGACAATGATCTTTGATGATGAAAAGACATTGAAGGATACAATCACACATCTGAGAATGGAATGAAATAATGCTATTAATTAGGCTGCTGTCAAGCAGAGTCAAATTGATAAGTTAATTGTTGAATACAATGAACTTAGCCACATTTTGATTCACATGATAGTTAGCAATCAAGCAGTGAGTTGAGGTGTCATCTTCTCTAAGACTTCTAGAATATCTGTCAAGATTGATGACTCAATACACCTCACTGACAGCAAGGAATTGAAATTTGAATACTGACTTTCTCAAATGAAGAATAAGCTTCAGAAGAATACTGATCACTACTCTACTGAGCATATGAGAATTGCATATATTGAAAACTGAACTGACGAAGACACAGCATATCATATTATATTTTGTATAAAAGAGAATCACTTTGAGCAATATCAAATTGCAGAAGAGATATTTGAGCATCTCAAGTCAATATATAAGAGTGCTAACAAGCTGTAAAATATCAAGAGTGATTATCATAAGCTAATTATGTGCAATGAAAACAACTATCATGAATTTGTTACAAAATTCTTACATCTGACAGATGAGATCAAGATTATCAATAGAGACTACAAGACAGACTTAAATGACAAACTGTTCTTTAATCTTCAGAGAATGATAGCAGTAGTCAATGTAATCATCAATATATACTTTGAGTTTCAGAAAATCTATGCTCAGGCAGCTCACATTCTTCAAACAATCAATGTCACTTAGAAATCAAAGAGCTTGTGAGAAAATGAATTTAATATCTTCAAGCAAAATATCTTATAGACTTTCAATAGTCAGACTTCTCCCAGCACCTCTGCTATAAAATCTCTCATTATTATTAAGAAAGTCTCAGACATCTGTCTAGACATTCAGTACTACTATTGCAAGAAGAAAGATCATATTGCAAAAAACTGCTCTGTGAAGTAAAAGTCTTAACAGATAATCACTAAGCTTATAGAAAGTGATACCTCTAAATCTTCAGCAGATTTGAGAAAAGAGTGAGCTTGAGAGAAAACTTCATCTCAGATAGTTCAATGGTCTGTAAGAGGTTTGAAATGAAGAACTTGATTAAAAGAAAAAACTTTAATATATTAATTAAGTTAGTTTATAATAAAATTACTACTTCTATAAATTCTCTTGCTGATACTGAAGCAAATGATATAAATTTTATTGATATTTAATATATCATAGAGTTGATGAGATTTTTCAATAGAAAGTTTTAAGAACTCCTGTTCAAATATCACATGAAGGGATATAATAGTGCCATTGATGAAGTGATAGATCATATATTGACTCTAAACCTCTGAGTGAATAACTAGAGATTTCAGAATATTCTTCTGCTGATAACAGATCTAGATCAGCACTCTGTTATACTGAGACAGAAGTGATTGACAGCATAGAATATATAACTTGATGTTTAAAGTCAACACCTGGTTTGATCAAATGAATAGTCTATTTCTGAACAGATAGCAGAGTCAATGTTGAAGATGATATCTTAGTCAATACTGAAGCATCTAGACTCTAAGCTTAAGTACCAGGTAGATATGAAATGAAGAGAGATCAAACTAAATAAGAAGATCAGACAGAAGCATCAGACTTGACTCTGTGAATTGAAAAGAACCAGTTTAGTCATAACACTCAAGACAAGACAGGGACTGACTTGGGAGGAGATAGCACCATAGATAATGAATATGAACTTCATTGAGACTGCTTTCTTTCATGATTATATGAAGAACAAGTGCTTAACAGTTTTCATAACCAGTCTATATGAAATTGATAAACAGCTTGAAGAGAAATGAGGTTTAGTGAGAGCTGAGAATGAGTATGATGAGAAGTTGATTAGCAACTTATTAGAATAATTAAAAGACTAAAAGGACTATTTCTTAAAAAAAATATCAGATAAATTACTCCCTTTACAAAAGAATATTGATTTTAAAATAGAGCTTTAGTTTAATATTAACCTCATTCAGAGTATTAGACATGCACCTCTATATAAAATGAATCTACAAGAGCTAGAGGCAGTGAAGATCTATCTTGAAGTTAACCTAGCAAAGAACTTCATCACCTTAAGTTCAATCCTTTATACTTTCTCAATTCTAATTATCTGTAGTGAGAAGAAACTACAATTCTATGTCAACTTTTGCAAGCTGAATGCTATAATCAAATGAGATCAGTATCTTCTATCTCTAATTGATGAGCTAATGAATCAACTCAACAGAGCAAAATAATTTATAAAGCTGAACATTTGACAGAAGTTCTATTGTATCTAGATGAACTCTAAGTCTGAGGACCTGACTACCTTTAGAACCTGCTACAGAACCTATAAATATCAGATGGTTTTCTTTAATCTTATAAATACCTCTGTCTGCTTTCAATAATTTGTTAATAATATCTTCTTTGACTATCTGAACAAGTTTATAACAGCATTCATGAATGATCTTCTAATCTATAGCAAGAATCTGAAAGAGTACAAGCAGTAGATAAACTCAATATTAAACTGACTAAAGACAGCAGATTTGCAAGTCAGTATTCAGAAATATGAATTCACAGTCCAGAGGACAAAATACTTAGAGTTTATCATCAGTACAGAAGAAATTGAAACAGACTCAGAGAAGACAGCTATCATTATAAGATGACAGGTCCTCACTACAGTTAAAAAAGTTTAGTCATTTCTAGAATTTGATAATTTTTACTGATGATTCATAAGAAACTATAGCTGAATTGCAAAATCACTGTATCAGTTGACAAAGAAGATCATCTTATTTGAGTGAACATCAGAATGCAAGTCAGTCTTTGAAAAACTGAAGAGACAGCTGGTGAAGACTTCAACACTGCACTACTATGACCTTGAGTGAGAGACTCATATTGAGACTGACATCTCTAATAAAGTGATGACTGAAATACTAAGTCAAAGATTTGAGAATGATCTTTGACATCCAGTAGTCTTCTATTCAAAGTCAATGAATAATGCAGAGCTTAATTATGAGATTCATGATAAGAAAATGCTGACAGTGGTCTGAGTTTTATAAGAATAGTGAGTAGAGCTTGAGAGACTACAACAGAAGAAATAATTTAAGATTCTCACTAATTATCATGCTGAAATACTTCATGACTATCAAGAAGCTAAATATATATCAAGTGCACTAAGCAGAGTTCTTTTCTCATTTCTACTTTGAGATCAAGTATTAATCAAATAAGGTCAATCTGCTGATAGGCATACTAAGCAGATCTGAGCAGTTTTAAAGGCAACAGAATAATCATATGCAAATTTTTCTAGAATCAGAGACTTTTGACTCTCAAATTACTTCTTTTACAGGTATTACTAGCATCAACTTCTCAGAGAAAGAGAATATTGCTGAATACATAGTATTTTTAAATAAAAGAGTCATCTCAATTGAGCCTCTGCAGCAGCAGGTCAATGATGAGAATAGTCTCTATATAATAGAAGACCACATGCTGCAGTATAATGAAAGACTAGTAGTGTCTGTTTGAGAAAAGAAAACTCTGATAGCTGTGTTACTGTAGAAAATTTATTATCAAGCTTCAACAGTATACCCTGGAGAATAAAAGACCCTGGCCCTAGTGCAATCATATTATTAATGAGTCATTTGATGAATAGACATCCTACACTATATTCAGAACTATCATGTATATTACATCAGTAAAATTTCAAGAAATAAGACTTCTGACTTATTAAAATCACTATTAATATCAGGATAAGTATAGCAACATATCACAATAGACTTTATGAATATATCAAGAAGTAAAACAAATTATAATATTATTTTGATTATAGTATGTCAGCTAAGTAAGATGATGATCTTCATTTTAATCACTCAGAAAGTTATAGTCTAAGAGCTAGTCTGATTATTCATTCAATTCTACTACTCATACAATAAGATATCTGACTCAATTGTCTCTGACTGAGGCTCTCCGTTCATATCAAGCTTTTGAAATGAATTCATATAGATTCTAAGCATAGAACTGAAACTCTTAACGGCACATCATGCACAAACTGATAGACAGACAAAAGTGGTAAATCAATACATTATCATCTGTTTTTATCTCTATATCAGTTACTATCAAGATAATTAAGATGAGTGACTACTTATTATATATCACATCTTTACAGCTATCTCAAATACTTTAACAAAGATCTCTTTCTTTCTTATAGCAAATGAATATGAATCATGAATATTATTTGACTGACAATCACTGATGAAGAAATTAAACACAAATGAGAGAAGAAATTAAGAGACAGTAAGAAGCTTCATTCACTGAATGAGAGAGATCTGAAATTAAACAAGCAAAAGTATAAGAACAGTACAGGAACAGATGAAGAGAGAGACTAACAAGCATCATTGAGAGCCTGACTTTGCAGTGAGAGATTATATTTATCTGATATTGAAGTTATATAGAATGAATTGATCAAGCTGTAAACTAGCAGAGTAGAATGACAGTTCCTTCAGAATTCTGAAAAAAATGAGTAATGTCTACAAACTGAACCTCTCTGCAATAATGAAAATTCATTCAATCTTCTCTCTGAACAAGTTATGCAAGAACTTCAGAAACCTTCTACCTGATCAGACTGTTAGATTATCAGACTCAATTGAAATAAATGATGAAAATGAATGAGAAATAGATTGTATACTGACCAGTCAAATAAGCTGAAGCAAGCTGCAGTATCAGATGTGCTGAAAGAAATTTGATAAGAATTTTTTATAATACTTTGCTCATAACTTTAATAGATCATCATATACAATACAGAATTTCTATAAGATCAATTCTACAAAAGCTAAATCATCAAAATGTTTACATGAAAGAGTAAGAGCATGGGAGACAGGCAGCTATTTGAAAGATGAAGATGATGACAATTTACCAGCATGAGAGCATGCTCATTTCTAAATCATGGAGTGATGTTAAGCTCAGCACCAGGGCTCAGCACCAGAGAGGCCTAGGTTTATCTCCATCACGTGACCACATGATGGTGCCCCACATGTAACCCAGTGGACCAGTATGATCCAGTCATGTGATCACATGGATTGTTTACAATATGTCATGTGACCATGCAGGCTGTTTATAATCTGAGCAGATCTTGACATCTCTTTTTCTCATCAATCTTAATATTTTGTTATATAGCAGTTAGCAATGCAGAGAGATTCTATCTTAGACAGCTCACATCTGCTTCCTAACAATAAATATGTAACAATAGATTTTATCTCTAATCTTTTATAAAATAAGAAATTAGTAATATAATAATATAATTTTTCATGAAATATTTTTTTTTTTTTTCAGAAAGTGTTAATTCTAAACAACTGATTTTTGAAAAGTATTGATCTATATTGATTTTAAGTGTTAAATTTTGAGATTATGCTGATTCTAAAAGATGCTAATTCTAAAGTACTTTGATAAGTAGTATAAATATAAATACTTTATAAGTAGTATAAGAGCAAGAAACTAGTATAGAGAGTTTTGACATTATAATTACTTTCTTTTTTATAGACACTGACCTCAGCTGCTTTAAAAGATGATTGTTTTAAATATATATAAATGTGAGATATTTATTGATATAGAAAATAATACTTATAATATTTTATTCAGTATTATATTAGATGATTATTAATATAGAAAATAATACTTATGATACTTATTCAGTGATGTTGAGAAACTGATTATGTGAAATGATTGTCATAAAAGTATTTATTACTATAAGAATAAAGAGAGAAGATATCTTTTACTTTTCTAATTTTTTTTTCTTTATAACTTCATAATCATAATTATTATAAATTCTTTATAGTTACTGCTATTTTTAATTTTATAATCTTTTTTATTTCTGTCTTGTCTATATCAATATAATAGAATCTATCTTTGCACTCTTTGAGTAAAGTTCTCTGTTTTTAGTGCATTTAGCACTGTCACATATGATTACAGATGATAAATATACTGAATTATAGCTTACGATTATTGATCATATGACTTACTTTGTCTTATAGGTATTCTCTGTGAGTGATACTTGCTCAAGCTGAGTAGTTTGTCTATAATATGTAATCTTTTTCATTATAAAAAATACTATAATTTTTACTATCTTACATATAAATCATATATTTGAATAAGTATAGTATGCTTTTAACTACCGTATTGGAAAAGTTCTTACTTATTGTGATGACTAATAATTATTTATCTAGCTTGCTCTCTCTTCTGAGTTGAGTCAGCTACTTGCTCTTCAAAGCTTTTTATTTTTTGCAAAGTAAGTGAAATGAGTAAAGATCTTATATTATTGAGTCAAACTACTGTATCTGATAGCAGTATTGATAGTTTTCTTTTATATTATTTATTTAGTGAAAGCTTATACTATTGTTATAATTAATAATACTTATTACACTTAATGCTGAAGTAAAGCTATCAGTATATTGATATTATTTTTTAAGAATAAAAAGTAAGAGAATGTAGAAAAAAAGTTATTTATAAGATGAAAATATCTAAGTTGATTGTGAAGAAGTTGACTCAGAAGAAGAGTGTTGAGCTTGAAGAGAAAAAAATTATTATATCTAAGTAGCATATGATGATAATAATGATTATGAATAGAAATTAAGTTAGAGAGAACTAGAAATGTATATCTGAGTATTTTAACTCGTTCAGATGATAGTAAAATGAATTTTTTATTAAGACTTGATAATTTTTGATATCATGCTTATCTCATTAAAACTATATGATCAAAAACTCATTTAAGAAAAAGTAGTAAAAAGAGTGCATATATGAGAGAGAGTTAACATTTAGTATACTTTTTAGAATGAGTTTGATATACTTATTAATATAATTTTTATTATTTAAAATTATCAAATATCTTAATTTTATAAATATTTTTAAAATATTCTTATATATCATTAGAAGATTTATAGTTTTTTCACTATATAAATAATATTATTTCTTATTTTGATATTTTTCTTTATTTAATATTTTTCTCAATTTTAAATTTTTTTTCATCATTTACTAGCTTTGATGCTAAAGGTAAAATAGTATCATTTCTCATATTATAGAGTTCAAATACTAAAATATGAAAAACAAAGTGAATATTATATATTGAGCATAAAAAAAAGAGTTTATATATCTATATATTTCAAAATTCAATAATTTTAAAAAAGTCAATAAATTTATAATTTAATTTTCTAATGAAATAAAGTATGCAGAAATTCATTATATTGAAAAGGACTCAATCTCTCATATGAAAGTATTTTGATCTGTGTTTAAAGTTATAGTATATCTTTTTCACAGTTTTGATCTTTTTTAATTATTTTTAAATATTTTTCTGTATTATTTATATATTTTTAGCCTGATTAATTATTTTAATTAAGCTTGAATAAGATGAATTATTGACATTAATTCAAAAGACAAATTTGTAGCTGAGAAGTACATGAGCTAAAACTTTATTAATTGAGCTATATCATAAATTATTATAAATAAACTGTGCTAAAAACAGTTATATATCTCAGTCATTCTGATGAAAATTTATGAAGTATCAAAGATAATACTCTAGTATCTAATTTTGATATTTAATTTAATTATTTATTTATAAATGAATAACTGTAAATAGTTTTTATTTGATTTCAAATAGATAATAAAGAGTTGATCAGTATTAACTTATGAAAAAAGCTTCTCTGTTTGAAACATAATTATCAGAGACATCAAAGATACTATAAGTATAAGTATATATAATATTTATAAGATCTTCTATAGTAATATCTTTTGTATATAAAATGTACAAAGTATTTTTGATTAAGATATTAATTAAAATAAAAATTGTATTATAGATTTTATCTAGTCAGATGATAACTGAGAGATTAGTGATGAAGTTCATAGTGATAATTTATCATAAATTTATTGATGTTAAAATTGAATCAAGTTCATCATACTGTTTGTGATAATTTACTTTCACTCTCTAGTAAATATCACAAGTATGAACATAATTAGTGATATTTTTAATAAGATTATATCAATAATACTTACTTTAAACATACTCAATAAATTATTTTATATTAAAATAACTTTTTTATAAGTTATTATAATTAATATAAATTATCTTTTTGATTAGTATTTGTTTTAGCAGAATATAAACTTTATTATTTATTTAGAGTAAAAAATTTTTTGAGATAAGTTAGAATATATTATTATTCAATAATATATTTTTATTTTTTATCTTCTACTTTTTTACTATTATAAAGAAGTTTGAGTTTTATACTTTAATAAGAAGAAAGGTGAGAGACTTTGACATATATATATATATATTGATTTAAAGATTGTAGCAGTGCTAATTAATAGTTTAAGAATACTTCAATTTCTAAGTTATCTCTTTGAAACTAGATTTCTTTTTCTCAGAGATTTTTTGATCAGCATGTTGAGTGATTTGAACAAGTGTGATATGAGCTTGTAGATTAGCATTTGACATAGTGATAAAAGAGAATTTATATTTAAAGCAGAAGTTAAAAGAGACTCAAAGCTCAAAATATTGGTTTTAAAAGATTTTACACAGAGTGTATGCTTTTAATCATAGATATGTATGCAGTTAATGAGAGTTATAAGTTTTTTATAAGAGTTAAATTTTTAATTTTATTTGACATTGTAACAGAGCTTTTGTTACAAGATAAAAAGTATGATTTTATTATGAAAAGAGTCAATATAATCTGTATAATGACTGAGTTCATTAGATAAATTTTGTTTATCTAAGCAGTAATACAGAATGAAGTTATATACTGATAGTACTTTTACTCATTTACACTGATATTAATTCAGTATTTTAGTTATTATAAAATACTGAAGATTGATATAATCAGAATAGATAAAAATTGAGTATTGACTCTCTTCAGATAGTAATTTTAATTCTTAAAAAAATAACAATTGCAAGAAGTTTTTTGTTATAAGTATCATATCATATTTCTACATCTAGAAGTTTGTAAGATCAGAATGCAATTAAGTGTTATTAATTATTATTTTGTTTTTAAAAAATAATAACAATTACTGCTGCTATAGAAATATTAGATTTAATCTAAGTTTCTTAGTTTGAATCAAAATAAGTGAGTAAAAGAGTCTGCATAAAGTATTTTTTTAATATGTTAAAGATATATTGTACATTTTTTATTTATATAAAATATGATTTTCACTTTTCTTTCTTTGAGATCTTCATATGACCAAAGAGAAATTTCACAATTTTGAAGTAATTTTCAATAAAGTGATGATAGAAGTTTGCAAATTTCAAAAAAGTATAAACTTTTTTAATACTAGTTGAGACTAATTATTATATAATAATTGTTACTTGATCTGATTTTATTTCAACACTTTGAGATTCAATAATAAATTTTAATAAGAAGGTTTTATTTTTAGTAAATTTATATTTAGTATACTTTGTAAATAGATTTATATAATTTTAATATTTAAATATTTTATATATATATATTTTATACTCATTTATTGAGATTAAATAAATAAAAATATAATTTAAATAAATTATATAGTATATATTAAGAAAATCTGTCAGAATATAGTTTATATAAACTTGAAA
>NW_015440997.1:101227-102111 GCF_000150705.2 Paracoccidioides lutzii
CCTCTAATCTGGGAGAAGTACTCTCTGAGTTCTAGAATATGTTCTTCTTCACTTACCCATTGCCCTTGAAACGTCGAATTATAGATTATACTTTCAAACTTATGGTGTAGACCTAATAAGTAACCTCTTCTACAATAGTGAAAATACTGTGAGAATACTTAGAATAAATGACTGAGTATTAAAAACAAGTATAAAAAGCTTCTATAACTAAAATCATAAGAGAGTAGATATATAGGTATAGTGAGAACTACAGAGAGAAGAGAATAACTATGAATAAAAATATATATATATAATTGAATAGTAGCTAATTACTGAATCTCTTGAAGAAACTTTAATAATTTAGAGTATTTATATATATAAATAAATAGCAATAGATTTTATCTCTAATCTTTTATAAAATAAGAATTTTTTATTATATGCTGATTTTATTTTTCAGAAAGTATTAATTATGAAAAACTGATTTTTAAAAAGTATTGATTTATACTAATTCTAAGTATTGAATCTTGAGATAATACTAATTCTAGAAGATGCTGATTTTAAAGTGCTTTGATAAATAGTATAAAGATAAGTATTTTAATAAATAGTGTGATAAGCAGTGTGATAAACAGTGTGATATAAGTAGTATGAGAGCAAAGAGCTAGTATAAAGAGTTTTGATATTATACTGCTAATTATATAAACTTTAATTGATTTATTAAACATTATTCATAGTTATATTAAATCAAAATTATCTGTAATTTAAACATTCTTATTAATATCAATTGATCAGTCCTTTGGTAGTTCATTATATCATGAGAATTAATGATACTTGCATTTGAATATAATTATAAAAGATGGAGCTCAGTTTATAATATTGACTGCTTTAATCATAGTTATAAATTTAGT